>NW_027362766.1:8413954-8572966 GCF_046119375.1 Phyllobates terribilis | reverse complement strand
GTGATGGGGGTACGGGCAGGTGTAGTAGGGGACAGCTCCAGCTGCATGTGATGGGGGTACGGGCAGGTGTAGTAGGGGACAGCTCTAGCTGCACGTGATGGGGGTACGGGCAGGTGTAGTAGGGGACAGCTCCGGCTGCATGTGATGGGGGTACGGGCAGGTGTAGTAGGGGACAGCTCTAGCTGCACGTGATGGGGGTACGGGCAGGTGTAGTAGGGGACAGCTCTAGCTGCACGTGATGGGGGTACGGGCAGGTGTAGTAGGGGACAGCTCCGGCTGCATGTGATGGGGGTACGGGCAGGTGTAGTAGGGGACAGCTCTAGCTGCACGTGATGGGGGTACGGGCAGGTGTAGTAGGGGACAGCTCCGGCTGCATGTGATGGGGGTACGGGCAGGTGTAGTAGGGGACAGCTCTAGCTGCACGTGATGGGGGTACGGGCAGGTGTAGTAGGGGACAGCTCTAGCTGCACGTGATGGGGGTACGGGCAGGTGTAGTAGGGGACAGCTCCAGCTGCATGTGATGGGGGTACGGGCAGGTGTAGTAGGGGACAGCTCCAGCTGCATGTGATGGGGGTACGGGCAGGTGTAGTAGGGGACGGCTCCGGCTGCATGTGATGGGGGTACAGGCAGGTGTAGTAGGGGACGGCTCCGGCTGCATGTGATGGGGGGTACGGGCAGGTGTAGTAGGGGACGGCTCCGGCTGCACGTGATGGGGGTACGGGCAGGTGTAGTAGGGGACGGCTCCGGCTGCACGTGATGGGGGTACGGGCAGGTGTAGTAGGGGACGGCTCCAGCTGCACGTGATGGGGGTACGGGCAGGTGTAGTAGGGGACGGCTCCAGCTGCACGTGATGGGGGTACGGGCAGGTGTAGTAGGGGACGGCTCCAGCTGCACGTGATGGGGGTACGGGCAGGTGTAGTAGGGGACGGCTCCAGCTGCACGTGATGGGGGTACGGGCAGGTGTAGTAGGGGACGGCTCCAGCTGCACGTGATGGGGGTACGGGCAGGTGTAGTAGGGGACGGCTCCAGCTGCACGTGATGGGGGTACGGGCAGGTGTAGTAGGGGACGGCTCCAGCTGCACGTGATGGGGGTACGGGCAGGTGTAGTAGGGGACGGCTCCAGCTGCACGTGATGGGGGTACGGTGATGGGGGTACGGGCAGGTGTAGTAGGGGACTGCTCCAGCTGCACGTGATGGGGGTACGGGCAGGTGTAGTAGGGGACAGCTCCGGCTGCACGTGATGGGGGTACGGGCAGGTGTAGTAGGGGACTGCTCCGGCTGCACGTGATGGGGGTACGGGCAGGTGTAGTAGGGGACGGCTCCGGCTGCACGTGATGGGGGTACGGGCAGGTGTAGTAGGGGACTGCTCCGGCTGCACGTGATGGGGGTACGGGCAGGTGTAGTAGGGGACTGCTCCGGCTGCACGTGATGGGGGTACGGGCAGGTGTAGTAGGGGACTGCTCCGGCTGCACGTGATGGGGGTACGGGCAGGTGTAGTAGGGGACAGCTCCGGCTGCACGTGATGGGGGTACGGGCAGGTGTAGTAGGGGACAGCTCCGGCTGCACGTGATGGGGGTACGGGCAGGTGTAGTAGGGGACAGCTCCGGCTGCACGTGATGGGGGTACGGGCAGGTGTAGTAGGGGACAGCTCCGGCTGCACGTGATGGGGGTACGGGCAGGTGTAGTAGGGGACAGCTCCGGCTGCACGTGATGGGGGTACGGGCAGGTGTAGTAGGGGACAGCTCCGGCTGCACGTGATGGGGGTACGGGCAGGTGTCGTAGGGGACAGCTCCGGCTGCACGTGATGAGGGTACGGGCAGGTGTAGTAGGGGACGGCTCCGGCTGCACGTGATTGGGGGGTGGGGGTACGGGCAGGTGTAGTTGCGGACGGCTCCGGCTGCACGTGATGGGGGTACTGGCAGGTGTAGTAGGGGACTGCTCCGGCTGCACGTGATTGGGGGGGGGGGGGTACGGGCAGGTGTAGTTGCGGACGGCTCCGGCTGCACATGATGGGGGTACGGGCAGGTGTAGTAGGGGACGGCTCCAGCTGCACGTGATTGGGGGGGGGGGGTACGGGCAGGTGTAGTTGCGGACGGCTCCGGCTGCACATGATGGGGGTACGGGCAGGTGTAGTTGCGGACGGCTCCGGCTGCACATGATGGGGGTACGGGCAGGTGTAGTTGCGGACGGCTCCGGCTGCACATGATGGGGGTACGGGCAGGTGTAGTTGCGGACGGCTCCGGCTGCACATGATGGGGGTACGGGCAGGTGTAGTAGGGGACAGCTCTGGCTGCACGTGATGGGGGGTACGGGCAGGTGTAGTTGCGGACGGCTCCGGCTGCACATGATGGGGGTACGGGCAGGTGTAGTTGCGGACGGCTCCGGCTGCACATGATGGGGGTACGGGCAGGTGTAGTTGCGGACGGCTCCGGCTGCATATGATGGGGGTACGGGCAGGTGTATAGGGGACCGCTGCGGCTGCACATGATGGGGGTACGGGCAGGTGTATAGGGGACCGCTGCGGCTGCACATGATGGGGGTTCTTTTTGGAGATCATTTGTCATTAATTCTCTATATTTTCCAGATCTGATTTGTGGGGTGAGCCGCGAGATGGGTGACGCCATGGTAGAACCAGCATCAGTTAAACCCTCTGAACAGGCATCCTTACAGGGTGGTGGGAGCTCCCTCGGTGTCATTACGGAGGGGGTGGTGTCTCTGGTCATAGACCCGGACGTGGCTCAGAGAGCCTGTGATGACGTCCTGGAGAAGGTGAAGCTCATGCACAGCTCGTCCTCTGACAGTCTGGACCAAGTGGATGCCGCGGAACAGACCACCAACGGAGAGACCACCAGGATCTATGAGGAGGACGAGTCTGTGACGGACATCAACAGTGTGAAGAACGCCCGGCGGAGGCAGAAGAATAACTCGGCCAAGCAGTCGTGGCTCCTGCGTCTATTTGAGTGTAAGCTCTTTGACATTTCCATGGCGATCTCATATCTGTATAACTCCAAGGAGCCGGGCGTGCAGGCATACATCGGGAACCGCCTCTTCTACTTCCGGAACGAGGACGTGGACTTCTATCTGCCACAGCTCCTCAACATGTACATCCACATGGACGAGGACGTGGGGGACGCCATAAAGCCGTACGTGGTGCACCGCTGCCGGCAGAGCATTAACTTCTCCCTGCAGTGCGCCTGGCTCCTGGGGGCCTACTCCTCAGACATGCACATCTCCACACAGCGCCATTCCCGGGGGACCAAGCTGCGCAAACTTATTCTCTCCGATGAGCTGAAGCCCGCTCACAAGAGGCGGGAGCTACCCCCGCTCAGCCTGGCCCCTGACACCGGCCTGTCCCCCTCCAAGAGGACCCATCAGAGGTCCAAGTCTGACGCCACCGCCAGCATCAGCCTCAGCAGCAACCTGAAGAGGACAGCGAGTAACCCCAAGGTGGAGAACGATGATGAGGTGAGGGTAGCTTACAGTGTGAGCGCCAGATGGGCCCTGGGCTGTACAGGCCTCCAGGAAAATACAACATCGCTCTCTCGTCCACTGTCCGTGACAGCCGCCACATGGTGTTTAGCCTTCGTTTGCTGCTCCCCTCCGCGCACCCCCTTCCCCCGGGGCTCTGCGCCGGCTGCCCCCCCCCCCCTCAGCCCTCTGTCCCTCCCCCCGGTGCTCCCTTCTGCCTCTTCCACACCACCCCGGGGCTCTGTGCCGGCTGCTCCCCCCGGGGCTCCGCGTTGGCTGCTCCCCTCTGCCTCCCTCTCCCCCCAGGGGCTCCCCTTTGCCTCTTCCACCCCCCAGGGCTCCGCGCCAGCTGCTCCCCTCTGCCTCTTCCACCCCCCCGGGGCTCTGCGCCGGCTGCTCCCCTCTAGCCTCCCCTCCCCCCCCAGGGGCTCCCCTCTGCCCCCCCAGGGCTCCACGCCGGCTGCTCCCCTCTGCCCCTTCCACACCTGGGGCACCCCTCTGTTCCCCCAGGGCTCCGCGCTGGCTGCTCCCCTCTGTTCCCCCAGGGCTCTGCGCTGGCTGCTCCCCTCTGCCTACCCCCCCCTGCAGGGGCTCCCCTCTGCCCCCCCCAGGGCTCTGCGCCTGCTGCTCCCCTCTGCCTCCCACCGGCTGCTCCCCTGTAGCCTCCCCCCCCCCCAGGGGCTCCCCTCTGCCCCCCCAGGGCTCTGCGCCGGCTGCTCCCCTCTGCCTCTTCCACCCCTGGGGCACCCCTCTGTTCCCCCAGGGCTCCGCGCTGGCTGCTCCCCTCTGTTCCCCCAGGGCTCCGCGCTGGCTGCTCCCCTCTGCCTACCCCCCCTGCAGGGGCTCCCCTCTGCCCCCCCCAGGGCTCCGCGCCGGCTGCTCCCCTCTGCCTCTTCCACCCCTGGGGCACCCCTCCGCGCACCCCCATCTCCCCCCCGGGGCTCCGCGCTGGCTGCTCCCCTCTGCGCCGCCCCTTGTGCATGGAGCGTCTCAGCGGTCTGTGAGTCTGGGGGCTCCTAGGCTGCTTATTATGCAGTGTACCCAGTTGTATGATGATGTCTGATATTTTGTATGTTTCATCGTGTTGTTGTCCTCTGTTATCAGCCATGTTGTGCGCCAGTATTAGAAGAAGGGTCCGCTGTGGTCTGTGTGGACAGTCGTGGCGCTCTGGAGGTCAGCGGACCTTCCTCCTAATCCTGGCCGCTGATGGTGAATATCTTCAGTTCTGCTCCAATCTGGTGGGTTTATGAACCTCGTTACTTTCTTTTTCTGACCCATTGATACCGGCCCCCCTCCTTGTGCTGCGGGGGGGGGGGGGGTGTGGTCTGCAGGGGTGATGATGTCATGGTAACCTCTCGCTTTCTCTCCCCGCACCCCTGTCGCCCTTTTCCCAGGACCTCTCTTCCAGTTCGGAAAGCCTCGATAGGTCGTTCTCCTCCGTAAGTTCTCCTCCGTCTTGTAGTCGGCTGAGGGTCTTCCTGGCTTTCTCTCTCCGATCAGCATTTCCTCTGCGAGGGGGATATACAGCGCTGCACCCTCCCCCATCCCATCCCCCGCATGCGGAGGGCACCAGGAGCTGTGCATAGTATTTAAAAGGACAGTGCGCAGTTACCAAACTATCAGTCACAAATGTCAGAACTGAAGATATTGGAGCTTAAACCTTTTAAACGCTAAGATCACAGCTTTACTGGTCATGTCCGCCATCATGGCCGCCCTCTGGCTGCTTCTGCTAGTGAGCCATGTCTTATGTCTGCTGCCATGCTTGTCGTGTCTGGCTGCATGTCAGGGCAGAGTGTAGTGTGGTGGGACCACAGCGGAGGGGCCCGCACCTCCAGCCGCCATGATGAACCAGACCTGGGAGGGGCGACTGCACTGATGATGGGGCCATGTATGGATACGCTCCACCATCATGGCTGACTTGGGTCTGCTCCTCTTGGGGTCCGGGACCTCCACCCGCTCTGTAGTAATGTCCAGCCCCCCAGCTATGGTAGAAGGATAGGTGACCTTCACTATGGCCGCCAGGCAGAGGAAATGCTGCTTCTTTGTGATTAATGGTGGAGAACCAATGAGTCCTGTGTCTCCTGTCTGTCCTCCTCCTCTCCTGTGCTCTGCAGCGGCTGGGCAGAGCGCTGCCACTGATTCTATGCCATAGATAATGGGGGTGGTTGTACCAAGGCTTAATATAGAGTAATGTACAGGGTGGGCCATTTTTGAAAAAAATAAAGTTGGATCCAAAATGGCTGACTTCAAAATGGCCGCCATGGTCACCACCCATCTGGAAAAGTTTTCCCCCTCCCATATACTAATGCGCCACAAACAGGAAGTTGATATCACCAACCATTCCCATTTAATTCAGGTGTATCCATATAAATGGCCCACCCTGTAGTTGGGATGAGGCTCTCACTGATGGCAACAGATGAACCCAAGAGCTGACACTCTGAACATATGAGGATTGTGGGAGTTCCCTCGGTGTCATGTGAAGGGCACATGGCGGTGGTCATAGGGGCCACCCAATCTGTAGCCGTTGGTAGAGGTGACACTCTTCAGTTTTGGTTAGGTGGGCAGCCGGATGACTGTCCGGGTGTTTGGGTTAGTAGGGTCTCCGTTTCCTGGGTGTACCCCCTTTTGACTTCTGTCGCTCTCTTTCCACCTCAGCCCGTGCGGCTCGCTCCAGAGCGGGAGTTTATCAAGTCTCTCATGGCCATTGGGAAGAGACTTGCCACCCTCCCCACCAAGGAGCAGAAGACTCAGCGCCTCATCTCCGAGCTGTCACTGCTCAACCACAAGCTGCCGGCCCGCGTGTGGCTTCCCACCGCCGGCTTCGATCACCATGTAGTGAGGGTGCCACACACACAGGCAGTGGTACTGAACTCCAAGGACAAGGTAGATCCTCCCATTGTGGCCTCCATGGCTGACATAAGCGAATAGGGGTAACTCTTGTGCTCCTGTTCTAGGCGCCATATTTAATCTACGTGGAGGTTCTCGAGTGCGAAAACTTTGAGACCTCCACGGTTCCAGCACGGATTCCAGAGAATCGGATTCGCAGCACGCGCTCAGTGGAGAACCTTCCAGAATGTGGCATCACCCATGAGCAGAGGGCCAGCAGCTTCACCACTGTGCCCAACTATGACAATGATGATGAGGCCTGGTCGGTGGATGACATTGGGGAGCTGCAGGTGGAGGTGAGTCCCTCTCCTCAGTGGGGTGCTGCTGCTCTGCCGTATTGGAGCATTGTTTTACAGTTCTTCGCCTCTCCAGCTCCCGGAGCTCCACACCAACAGCTGTGACAACATCTCCCAGTTCTCTGTGGACAGCATCACCAGCCAGGAAAGCAAGGAGCCTGTCTTCATCGCTGCCGGGGACATCCGGTGAGGAGCGGGGAGACTCTCTGGTGGGTAATGGGGCATGTCGAATGTCGGGCCACCTTACCAGTGTCTTCATAATCTTCGCAGGCGCCGTCTTTCAGAGCAGCTTGCCCACACGCCAACCACCTTCCGAAGAGATCCAGAGGACCCGTCCGCTGTGGCACTAAAGGAGCCGTGGCAGGAGAAAGTCAGGTGAGTGGTGGGGCACTTGTTTATGGGCTAGGTATTTGGGGAGGAGGGGGGCAGCAGCAGTTTATACGTGGCTTGTTTATATACTGGACTCGTTTTTTCAGGAGGATTCGGGAGGGGTCTCCTTACGGCCACTTTCCTAACTGGAGACTCCTGTCAGTGATTGTGAAGTGCGGTGATGACCTGAGACAAGAGCTGTTGGCGTATCAGGTGCTGAAGCAGCTACAGGTCAGTGAGCGCCGCCTGATGCAGCTCTGTGGTACTAAGATACGAAGGGTATATATCGAGTATGGCACTGCCAGGCCTAGGACGGGGGAGTATATATGACATCTCCCCCTCTCTGGCAGGGGATCTGGGAGACGGAGCGCGTTCCTCTGTGGATCAGGCCATACAAGATCCTGGTGATCTCGGCAGACAGCGGAATGATTGAGCCCGTGGTGAACGCTGTGTCCATACATCAGGTGAAGAAGCAATCCCAGCTGTCCCTGCTCGATTACTTCCTCCAGGAACATGGCAGCTGCACCACCGAGGCGTTCCTCACCGCACAGCGCAACTTTGTGCAGAGCTGCGCTGGGTATTGCTTGGTGTGCTACCTGCTGCAGGTGAAGGACAGGTGAGCGGGGCGTGAGCTACATCTGGGTGAGGGGACGGCGTGGGGTAGGTAGCAGTGATGGGGGGAGCGTCAGATTGGACGACGGCCGTGCAGGTGGCAGAGCTAAGATCTAGGCTATGATGTCAGAAGGTGACATCACACTGTGACGGTTTCCTTTCCCAGGCACAATGGGAACATCCTGCTGGACGCCGAGGGGCACATCATCCACATCGACTTCGGCTTCATCCTCTCCAGTTCTCCCCGGAACCTCGGCTTTGAAACCTCAGCGTTCAAGCTGACGGCGGAGTTTGTGGATGTGAGTGATAATCTGCCGTCCTGATCCTCATGGCCCTGAGCCCCGGAGCCGGGTGCTGATCCTGGTTCTCACGTGGTGCAGTCTCCTGTATACAGAGCTGTGGCTCACTAGCGCCCCCCAGCAGCCATACATACACCAGTGCTATTACCGTGTCTCCTATGTTCGGCAGGTGATGGGGGGGCTACATGGAGACATGTTTAATTACTACAAGATGCTGATGCTTCAGGGCCTGATCGCCGCCCGCAAGCACATGGATCGCGTGGTGCAGATCGTAGAGATTATGCAGCAAGGTAAGTGCGGACCCTGGACCCATACACTGTAAAGACCCCTCAGCTGTGTGAAGCCTCAGCTCGCCTCTTCCTCCAGGTTCCCAGCTGCCATGCTTCCACGGGTCCAGCACCATCCGAAATCTGAAAGAACGCTTCCACATGAACATGACGGAGGAGCAGCTGCAGCTTCTGGTGGAGCAGATGGTGGACGGGAGCATGAGGTCCATCACCACCAAACTGTACGATGGCTTCCAGTACCTGACCAATGGCATCATGTGATCACTGATGGCGGCACACGGACAGAGCGGCCGCGGGGAGCGGGCGGGACCTCAGCAGAGCGTGGAGACCACTATGCAGCCGCACTGTCAGTATTCCTCTCTGGGCCTGCCCCTCCCCCGCACAATCATGTGGCCTGAGCTGACCCCTCCTCATTTCTGTACTCCTCCACCCACTGCGCCATATTCTACATGTAACCTATCACGTTGCGCTGATTTATTTTTTTTTCTTCTTATTTAAATGATTTTATTGTGGGAAGGCACAGGATTATTTCTGGATCCTTGTGGTGCCCCCCACTACATCCTTGGTCCCCCTCTACCATGAGGCTGCACAAGAGGGACTAGTACCTTGTCATGTTAGTGGGACGTGGCTGCCCGTCTGGAGGGGGCGCTCCATAGCTTTGGATTTCGGGATGGGGGTGGGGTGGGGGAATCTTTTTAAGAACAGATGAGTCATGAAAGCTTCAAGTTTACTTTGTATTAAAATGAGATAATCCAGAAAACCCATGTCGTCTGCTCTGTGCCTGAGCTGGAGGTGATGATGGGTGTGATTGTGCCCACACTGGAATATGGCACTATCCCCTGAATATATATATATGGGCAGTCAGAGGACCTGGCGCCGTCCAAGGTGGGTGGGCAGGCGGCCCGAGGACCAGGCGCCGTCTAAGGTGGGCGGAGTACCTGGAGCTAATCTATGGCCGGCCCGGGGACCTGGCAGCGTTTATATAGGAGGGCGGAGTACCTGGAGCAAATCTATGGCCGGCCCGGGGACCTGGCAGTTCTTATATGGGAGGGCGGAGTACCTGGAGCAAATATATGGCCGGCCTGAGGACCTGGCACTGTTTATATGGGATGGTAGAGTACCTGGAGCTAATCTATGGCCAGCCCGGGGACCTGACAGCGTTTATATGGGAGGGCGGAGTACCTGGAGCTAATCTATGGCCGGCCCGGGGACCTGGCAGCGTTTATATGGGAGGGCGGAGTACCTGGAGCTAATCTATGGCCGGCCCGGGGACCTGGCAGCGTTTATATAGGAGGGCGGAGTACCTGGAGCTAATCTATGGCCGGCCCGGGGACCTGACAGCGTTTATATGGGAGGGCGGAGTACCTGGAGCTAATCTATGGCCGGCCCGGGGACCTGGCAGCGTTTATATGGGAGGGCGGAGTACCTGGAGCTAATCTATGGCCGGCCCGGGGACCTGGCAGCGTTTATATGGGAGGGCGGAGTACCTGGAGCAAATCTATGGCCGGCCCGGGGACCTGGCAGTTCTTATATGGGAGGGCGGAGTACCTGGAGCAAATATATGGCCGGCCTGAGGACCTGGCACTGTTTATATGGGATGGTAGAGTACCTGGAGCTAATCTATGGCCAGCCCGGGGACCTGACAGCGTTTATATGGGAGGGCGGAGTACCTGGAGCTAATCTATGGCCGGCCCGGGGACCTGGCAGCGTTTATATAGGAGGGCGGAGTACCTGGAGCAAATCTATGGCCGGCCCGGGGACCTGGCAGTTCTTATATGGGAGGGCGGAGTACCTGGAGCAAATATATGGCCGGCCCTAGGACCTGGCACTGTTTATATGGGAGGGCGGAGTACCTGGAGCTAATCTATGGCCGGCCCGGGGACCTGGCAGCGTTTATATGGGAGGGCGGAGTACCTGGAGCTAATCTATGGCCGGCCCGGGGACCTGGCAGAGTTTATATAGGAGGGCGGAGTACCTGGAGCAAATCTATGGCCGGCCCGGGGACCTGGCAGTTCTTATATGGGAGGGCGGAGTACCTGGAGCAAATATATGGCCGGCCCGAGGACCTGGCACTGTTTATATGGGAGGGCGGAGTACCTGGAGCTAATCTATGGCCGGCCCGAGGACCTAGCGCTAGATGTGCAGCTGGCAGTGCCCAGGTAGCTGGTGGCACAAGTGGATTTTCCAGCAAGACTGTCCCGGATGTCTCCAGTGATGGAGAAGATGATGACCACACCTGTATTGGCTGAATGTGCAGACTTCTGGGCCCCTGGGAGCAGTGTGATCAGGTGAGATGTTCAACACGGGCAGAATTGACCTGCAGGCTCTACTACCATATAACCTTAGGATCCTGGGGGGTGCAGTGACAGGATGTATACTGGTTATAGGTAGTGACTGTTTGTGTATAGAGGGGGGGTTATACAGTTGTGGCCGCCGAAAGTGTTGGCGCACTTGAAATTGTTCCAGAAAATTCTTGCAATTACACACATTTTGATAAACACATGTTTATTTCCTTTGTGTGTATTGGAACAACACAAAAAGAGGAAAACAAGGCGATTTGGACATAATTTCACACAAAACCCCAAAAATGGGCAAGACAAAATTGTTGCCATCCTCTTAATATTTGGTTGCACCCCCTTTGGAATAAATAACTGCAATCAATCACTTCCTATAACCATCATCAAGCTTCTTACACCTGGAATTTTGGAGCACTTTTCTTTTGCAAACTGCTCCAGGTCTCTCATATTTGAAGGCGCCTTTTCCTAAACGCAATTTTAAGGTCCCTACAAAAGGTGATCAATGGGATTTACATCCGGACTCATTGCTTCCACTTCAGAACTCTCCAGCGCTTTTCTATCCATTTCTGGGGGCTTTATGTTTGGGGTTATTGTCATGCTGAAAGATTCATGGCGCAAACCCAGCTTTCTGACACTGGGCACTATATTGTGACCCAAAATACTTTGGTAATCTTCAGATTTCATGATGGCTTGCACACACTCAAGTCACGCAGTGCCATAGGCAGCAGAACAACCCTAAAACATCTTTAACCCTCCACCATGTTTGACTGTAGGTGCTGAGTTTTTTTTTTTTTTTTTTTGTAGGCCTCATTCCTTTTTCAGTTAACAGTAGTGTCATCGCCACATAATGTGGGACTTTCTGAGACGTTGTGCCTGTTCCAAATTGAATAGTAAAATCCAAATATGTGCACGTCAGAACTACACTGATACATTGAGCATCAGAACAGGTCTCTCTTAATTTGAGCATGACATCTTATATAGGTGTTTAATAGTCATACATGGTAACAATATAATTAGCTCAGCTTATCTCGAAATATGTGCTGATGTTGGCATACATACATCTCATTGGCTAAAGGTAATTCTGTCTACACCCATCAGAGGAGTCTAGGTATGTCTCTCGCTTAGTTTTTGCCTCTTCTACTTTCCCATGCTTAGGCTAAATCTGTTAGATAAAGACATTCCTAAGGGACCCCCTTATCACAAAACACACATACTGGCTCAAACTGCATTTCAGAAAACAGAAGATGGACTTCGAATATCCAAGATGGAGTCCGGATAGATAAAGTATAAATCCTGCTCTCACGGTAGAATGATGTGTGTCAAGGCTTGCAGCCAGGGGGGGTCGTAACTGAAACCACCCACTGTTATCTTTGGAGCAAACAGCTCTCTGCTGTCCCCTATTGTCTAGACAATTATGCGACTCACTGACGATTAACGGGGGAGGCTCGGGTTGTTTCCACTGCTAGGTCGGTTATTGGGAAGCCAATAGTGAGCATATGGTATGTACACCTCCGATTCCAACGCTTGTAAATATATGTATGTACCCCTGATACGGTCACTGCGAACTGCACTGTGAGTCTGTGAGGTCGTGGATTGTAATAATCACCTAGGTAGGTTAACGATGCAACAATATTTTATTGCTTACATCAAGGTTTTACAACTCCAGTTAAATGGCCAAAATACAATTGTCTCAGTCCACAAGATCCATTCTCCGCTGTCTCCCAACTTTTGGTTGGCCCACAGGTTTCGTATCTCCAGCCAGTATAGTCTGTAGTCACAATCCACACTCCCCTAGATGACAGATAAAAACGATAGAAGCAGAGGTATCCAGTAGCAATAGTCCTTAAGGAAATTTAAATCCAAACAACAGATTCCACAACAGTAGCATGTTTATCCATAGACCTCTATAGGCCATCCATCCATGGCTCCAGGACCTCGGCCTAGATTCTATCCATTCAACATCATTCGACCAACTGCCTGACTAAACATGTGTTCACACCCTACCTCCCAAAGGAAAGTGTGCATTAGTGGAGGTATTTTTTCTCAGGCCAAACCCATCACCTGAGACTGCATGTGAGATCCACTGTGGTGACGGCTCCACTAGGTCTTAGTAGACCATCCACACAATGGGATTAGTGGCTGTTAGAACAATGGCTTGAGGCTCCTGAGATACTAATGTGATTACAGGAATGCTGGACACTTTACAAGCGAAATTAGTGCACATACACTGACGAGCAAGCAGAACATTAATAAAGCAATAATAATATCGATGCTCCGTGCTGGAAAAAGTCTGCTTCATTTAGAGCCGTTTACTTGGTTTAATAAATATCATCAAAAAGTTAATTTATTTCAGTTCAATAAAAAAAGTCAAACTTATATAGAGTCATTACAAATCGAGTGATCTATTTGAAGTGTTTATTTCTGTTAATGTTGATGATTATGTCTTACAGCCAATGAAAATACAAAAGTCATTATCTCAGTAAATTAGAATAACAAAAAACACCTGAAAAGGCTTCCTACTCGTTTAAAAGGTCCCTTAGTCTGTTTCAGTAGGCTCCACAATCATGGGGAAGACTGCTGACTTGACAGATGTCCAGAAGGCAGTCATTGACACACTCCACAAGGAGGGTAAGCCACAGAAGGTCATTGGTAAAGAAGCTGGCTGTTCACACAGTGCTGTATCCAAGCATATTAATGGAAAGTGGAGTGGAAGGAAAAAGTGTGGTAGAAAAAGGTGCAGAAGCAACCGGGATAACCGCAGCCTGGAAAGGATTGTTAAGAAAAGGCCATTCAGACATTTGGTGGAGATTCACAAGGAGTGGACGGCTGCTGGAGTCATTGCTTCAAGAGCCACCACACACAGATGTATCCAGGACATGGGCTACAAGTGTCACATTCCTGGTGTCAGGCCGCTCATGACCAATAGACAACGCCAGAAGCGTCTTACCTGGGCCAAAGAGAAGAAGACCTGGACTGTTCTCAGTGCTCCAAGGTGTTTTCAGATGAAAGTAAATTCTGCATTTCATTTGGAAATCAAGGTCCCCGAGTCTGGAGGAAGAGTGGAGAGGCCACAATCCAAGCTGCTGGGGGTCTAGTGTGACGTCTCCACAATCAGTGATGGTTTGGGGGCCATGTCATCTGCTGGTGGAGGTCCACTGTGTTTTATCAGGACCAAAGTCAGCGCCGCCGTCTACCAGGACATTTTACAGCACTTCATGCTTCCCTCTGCCGACAAGCTTTATGGAGATGGAAATGTCATTCTCCAGCAGGACTTGGCCCCTGTCCACACGGCCAAAAGTGCCAATACCTGGTTTACTCACAACAGTATCACTGTGCTTGATTGGCCGCAAACTCGCCTGACCTTAACCCCATAGAGGATCTATTATAGAGAATCTATGGGGTATTGTGAAGAGGAAGATGAGAGACCCCAGACCCAACAATGCAGACGAGCTGAAGGCCGCTATCAAAGCCACCTGGGCTTCCATAACACCTCAGCAGTGCCACAGGCTGATCCCTCCATGCCACAGGCTGATCCCCTCCATGCCACAGGCTGATCCCTCCATGCCACAGGCTGATCCCCCTCCATGCCACAGGCTGATCCCCCTCCATGCCACAGGCTGATCCCCCTCCATGCCACAGGCTGATCCCCCTCCATGCCACAGGCTGATCCCCTCCATGCCACAGGCTGATCCCCCCTCCATGCCACAGGCTGATCCCTCCATGCCACAGGCTGATCCCCCTCCATGCCACAGGCTGATCCCCCCTCCATGCCACAGGCTGATCCCCCCTCCATGCCACAGGCTGATCCCCCCCCCTCCATGCCACAGGCTGATCCTCCCCCCCCCTCCATGCCACAGGCTGATCCCCCTCCATGCCACATTGCCGCATTGATGCAGTAATTGATGCACAAGGAGCCGACCAAGTATTGAGGCATTTACTGAACATACATTTCAGGAGGACGACATTTTGGATTTTAAAAACGTCTTTCAAGCTGTTGTTATAAAGTATTCTAATTTACTGAGATAATGACTTGTGTTTTCATTGGCTGTAAGCCATAATCATCAACATTAACAGAAATAGATCACTGTTTGTAATGACTCTATATATGAGTTTGACTTTTTGTATTGAACTGAAATAAATTAACTTTTTGATGATATTCTAATTTTGTGAGAAGCACCTGTATATTTTTTTTTTATATATATATATATATATATATATATATATATATATATATACACACACACATATTGTGTTTATATACTGTAATATACAGTTGAAACCAGAAGTTTCCATGCACTATATAAAGACACATCTCCATGTTATTCTCAATATCTGACATGAAATCAGAATAAACCTTTCCCTTTTTAGGTCAATTAGGATTATCATCATTTTTAATATTTGCCAAATGCCAGAATTATGAGAGAGCGAGAATGTTTTAAGGCATTTTTATTACTTACTGCAAAGTCAAATGTTTCCATCCATTTCATTAGTATTTGGTCCCATTACCCTTAAACTGAATGTCTTGGGTCTGACGTTTGGGATCTCCTTCCACAGCTTCTCACAATAGTTGGTCTGAAAGTTTTAGGATAAACTCAAGATGTTTCATACTTTTGCCAGTCTTGATCAAATCAGGGAGTCGATCGATGGGAGACAAGAGAAACACAACCAATTCTGTCTGAGTCCCAGACTTGTCTACTCTCAGATGCCTGGTTACATGCTTTTATTACTAACCACAAAGATAAGGAAAGTGGGAGTCGCTTACATTACGTTACCTAAAATGAAAGATAAGTTGGGAAAAGCAAAGTTGTACATTTATGTATTTTTCTAAATTTCCTTAACTTGTTATATCTAGTTTTACTATAGTTTCAGAAATAAAGGAAAGCTTCATACGGAGACAGCTCTGTATGAGACACCACGAAATAACACTTATAAAGCTAATATTAAAATTGTCTAAATAAATGTGAATTGTCTAAATAATAAAGCATAGTATAAATCTTTACCATAACACTGCCGACAAAACTGGTGTAACTGATCCAGGTTTGTAGGTCGCCTTGCTCGCAGCCTTTTCAGCTTTGCCCATAAATTTTCAATAGGATTGACATCAGGGCTTTGTGATGGCCGCTCCAAAACACTTAATTTGTTATTCTTAAGCCATTTTGTTACCATTTTGGCAGTATGCTTCGGGTCATTGTCCATTTGGAAAACCCATTTCCGCCCAAGCTTTAACTTCCTGGCTGATGTCTTGAGATGTTGCTTCAGTATTGCCACATAATCTTCTTTTCTCATGATGCCAACTATTTTGTGAAGTGCACCAGTCCCCCACAACATGATGCTGCCACCCCCGTGTTTCACAGCTGGGATGGTGTTCTTAGGCTTCCAAGCTTCTCCCTTTTTCCTCCAAACGCAACGATGGTCATTTATGCCCGAAAAGTTAAATTTTAGTTTCATCAGACCACAGGACATGTCTCCAAAAATTAAGGTATTTGTTCTTGTGTGCATTTGCAAACATTAATCTGGCTTTTTTATGTTTCTTTTGGAATATTTCCTACTTCCTGGCAGAGTGGCCTTTCAGCCCATGTTGATACAGTACTGGTTTCACTGTGGATATTGACACAATCTTACCAGCTTCCGCCATCATCTTCACAAGGTCTTTTGCTTTTGTCCTGGGGTTGATATGCACATGTCTGACCAAAGCACGTCCATCTCTGGAACATAGAACCTATCTCCTTCCTGAGCGCTATGATGGCTGGACATTCCCATCTTGTTTGTACTTGCGTATAATTGTTTGTACAGATGAACAAGGCACCTTCAGGTATCTTGATATTGTACCCAAGGATGAGCCAGAGTTGTGCAAGTCCACAATTCTCTTCCTGATATCTTGGCTGATTTCTTTAGACTTTCCCATGATGCTACACAAAGAAGCAGTGTGTTTCAGGTGTGCATTAAAATACATCAACAGATGTGTCTCTAATTAACTCAGATGATGTTTAAAGGCAGAGTAATCTTACTGTATGTAAACTTTTGACTTTGCAGTAAGTAATAAAAATGCCTTAAATAAAACATTCTCTCTCTCTCATTATTCTGCCATTTGGCAAATGTTAAAAATGGAAAAGGTTTATTCTGATTTCATGTCAGATATTGAGAAAAACATACACTATATAAAAAGACACATATGGATGTAAACTTCTGGTTTCAACTGTGTATATATAATATATACAGTTATATGAAAAAGTTTGGGCACCCCTATTAATCTTAAGCTTATTGTTTTAGAAAAATTGGTGTTTGTGCATCAGCTATTTCAGTTTGATATATGTAATAACTGTTGGACACAGTAATGTTTCTGCCTTGAAATGAGGTTTATTGTACTAACAGAAAATGTGCTATCTGCATTCAAACAAAATTTGACAGGTGCATAAGTATGGGCACCTCACCAGAAAAGTGACATTAATATTTAGTAGATCCTCCTTTTGCCTCTAGTCGCTTCCTGTAGCTTTTAATGATTTCCTGGATCCTGGATGAAGGTATTTTTGACCATTCCTCTTTACAAAACAATTCCAGTTCCTGTAAGTTTGATGGTCGCCCCCGAGCATGGACAGCCCTCTTCAAACGATCCCACAGATGTTCAATGATATTCAGGTCTGGGGACTGGGATGGCCATTCCAGAACATTGCAATTGTTCCTCTGCATGAATGCCTGAGTAGATTTGGAGCGGTGTTTTGGATCATTGTCTTGCTGAAAGATCCATCCCCTGCGTAACTTCAACTTTATCACTGATTCTTGAACATTATTGTCAAGAATCTGCTGATACTGAGTGAAATCCATGCGTCCCTCAACTTTAACAAGATTCCCGGTGCCGGCATTGGCCACACAGCCCCAAAGCATGATGGAACCTCCACCAAATTTTACTGTGGGTAGCAAGTGTTTTTCTTGGAATGCTGTGTTTTTTTGCCGCCATGCATAACGCCTTTTTGTATGACCAAACAACTCAATCTTGGTTTCATCAGTCCACAGGACCTTCTTCCAAAAAGAAATTGGCTTCTCCAAATGTGCTATTGCATACCACAGCCGACTCTGTTTGTGGCGTGCTTGCAGAAACCGCTTCTTTCGCATCACTCTCCCATACAGCTTCTCCTTGTGCAAAGTGCGTTGTATAGTTGACCGATGCACAGTGACACCATCTGCAGCAAGTTGATGCTGCAGCTCTCTGGAGGTGGTCTGAGGATTGTACTTGACTGATCTCACCATTCTTCTTCTCTGCCTTTCTGATGTTTTTCTTGGCCTGCCACTTCTGGTCTTAACAAGAACTGTCCCTGTGTTCTTCCATTTCCTTACTATGTTACTCACAGTGGAAACTGACAGGTTAAATCTCTGAGACAGCTTTTTGTATCCTTCCCCTGAACAACTATGTTGAATAATCTTTGTTTTCAGATCATTTGACAGTTGTTTTGAGGAGCCCATGATGCCACTCTTCAGAGGAGATTCAAACAGGAGAACAACTTGCAAGTGGCCACTTTAAGTAGCTTTTCTCATGATTGCATACACCTGGCTATGAAGTTCAAAGCTCAATGAGGTTACAAAACCAAAAAAAGTGCTTTAGTAAGTCAGTAAAAAGTAGGAGTATTTAAAACAAGAAAATAAGGGTGCCCATACTTATGCACCTGTCAAATTTTGTTTGACTGCAGATTGCACATTTTCTGTTAGTACAATAAACCTCATTTCAAGGCAGAAACATTACTGTGTCCAACAGTTATTACATATATCAAACTGAAATAGCTGTTGCAAAAACACCAATTTTTATAAAACATTAAGCTTAAGATTAATAGGGGTGCCCAAACTTTTTCATATAACTGTATGTGTGTGTATATGTATATACGGTACAGACCAAAAGTTTGGACACACCTTTTTATTTAAATATTTTTCTGTATTTTCATGACTATGAAAATTGTCCATTCACACTGAAGGCATCAAAACTATGAATTACCACATGTGGAATTATATACTTAACAAAAAAGTGTGAAACAACTGAAAATATGTCTTATATTCTAGGTTCTTCAAAGTAGCCACCTTTTGCTTTGATGACTGCTTTGCACACTCTTGCCATTCTCTTGATGAGCTTCAAGAGGTAGTCACCGGAAATGGTTTTCACTTCACAGGTGTGCCCTGTCAGGTTTCATAAGTGGGATTTCTTGCCTTATAAATGGGGTTGGGACCATCAGTTGTGTTGTGCAGAAGTCTGGTGGATACACAGCTGATAGTCCTACTGAATAGACTGTTAGCTGCTTTTTTCTTGCCATAATACAAATTCTAAGTAAAGAAAAACGAGTGGCCATCATTACTTTAAGAAATGAAGGTCAGTCAGTGCGAAAAATGGGCAAACTTTGAAAGTGTCCTCAAGTACAGTTGCAAAAACCATCAAGCGCTACAAAGAAACTGGCTCACATGAGGACTGCCCCAGGAAAGGAAGACCAAGAGTCACCTCTGCTTCTGAGGATAAGTTTATCCGAGTCACCAGCCTCAGAAATCGCAGGTTAACAGCAGCTCAGATTAGAGACCAGGTCAATGCCACACAGAGTTCTAGCAGCAGACACATCTCTACAACAACTGTTAAGAGGAGACTTTGTGCAGCAGGCCTTCATGGTAAAATAGCAGCTAGGAAACCACTGCTAAGGACAGGCAACAAGCAGAAGAGACTTGTTTGGGCTAAAGAACACAAGGAATGGACATTAGACCAGTGGAAATCTGTGCTTTGGTCTGATGAGTCCAAATTTGAGATCTTTAGTTCCAACCACCGTGTCTTTGTGCGACGCAG
Source organism: Phyllobates terribilis (assembly GCF_046119375.1). Taxonomy (NCBI): domain Eukaryota; kingdom Metazoa; phylum Chordata; class Amphibia; order Anura; family Dendrobatidae; genus Phyllobates; species Phyllobates terribilis. The sequence goes on along the minus strand of NW_027362766.1, from coordinate 8,553,643 downwards.
AAAAGGTGAACGGATGGACTCTACATGCCTGGTTCCCACCGTGAAGCATGGAGGAGGAGGTGTGATGGTGTGGGGGGGCTTTGCTGGTGACACTGTTGGGGATTTATTCAAAATTGAAGGCATACTGAACCAGCATGGCTACCACAGCATCTTGCAGCGGCATGCTATTCCATCCGGTTTGTGTTTAGTTGGACCATCATTTATTTTTCAACAGGACAATGACCCCAAACACCTCCAGGCTGTGTAAGGGCTATTTGACCAAGAAGGAGAGTGATGGGGTGCTACGCCAGATGACCTGACCTCCACAGTCACCAGACCTGAACCCAATCGAGATGGTTTGGGGTGAGCTGGACCGCAGAGTGAAGGCAAAAGGGCCAACAAGTGCTAAGCATCTCTGGGAACTCCTTCAAGATTGTTGGAAGACCATTTCCGGTGACTACCTCTGGAAGCTCATCAAGAGAATGCCAAGAGTGTGCAAAGCAGTCATCAAAGCAAAAGGGGGCTACTGTGAAGAACCTAGAATATAAGACATATTTTCAGTTGTTTCACACTTTTTTGTTAGGTATATAATTCCACATGTGGTAATTCATAGTTTTGATGCCTTCAGTGTAAATGAACAATTTTCATAGTCATGAAAATACAGAAAAATCTTTAAATGAGAAGGTGTGTCCAAACTTTTGGTCTGTACTGTATATATACTAAAATAAAAATTCAGACAGGGCAAAAATAACCTCCAAGATAAGGGGAGGTAACACAACTCACTATGGCCTTTTCTTGGAGGTTATTTTTGCCCTGTCTGAATTTTTATTTTAGTTCATTTATCTTTGTTGTTTTCCATCATTATCAATAAAGTATTATATTTTACTTTTTGCAGTTAGAATCTCTTCTTCTCTGATCGGTTGATATACCGATATAGATTATGGAGTTCTATCAATGTTGAAGTGTCTAACACTATAATTTTCTTTGCTCTGGACATATGGAAATAATTGTATAGTGTTTGTAAAATGTTTTGTATGTTTTATAAAGGGGACAAAACAATACGGAATATACAGTTACATAGAATAAAAGGATAAAGCAAGGAAACTGTTACGGATCCGGGTGGTGGAACCTCTGTGCTGTGATACAAGGAGGGACCAGATGGGTGTAACTAAGTGCCAACCCGGACCGACCCTGGCCACACGGCGGCTTAGTCGACTCCGTGAACCAAGGAGGGACCGAGCAGAGGGACCAGGTGCCACTCTGGGACCGACCTTGTGTGAGAGCAGGCGACTCCCACGGGTCAGATGGCTGAAGCTGACAGGTACAGCGGATGAGCACGGCAGGTCGCCTGACAGGTGATCCGGGAAGGCAAGCAGGTGGGCACGGCAGGTAGACTAACAGGTAGACAGGCTGGCGGGCATGGCTGATAGGCTGGCGGGCACGGCTAACAGACAGGCTGGCAGGTACTGGAACCTGAGGGCTGAGGAGAGTGTTAGCACACAAACAACAACCTTGCACGGGCACCTCCATTTTGGAGGAGGTGCTATATATAGGAGTGGTTCTCCGGCCATTGACCGGGGACTCTTTAGGACGGCGTGCACGGCCCCTTTGAGAGGGAGGAAGCGCGTGCGCGCCCTAAGCACAGTGACCGGGAAGCTGCGCGGTGCGCTCAACAGCAGCATGGGAGCTGGAGGATGCCGGACTGGGACCGGGGCGGTGAGGGGAACGGCATCTCTGCCCGGCAGGAGGCAGAGACACCGATGCTACAGTACCCCCGTCTTTACACCCCCTCTTCTTTAGGCCTGCAAGAAATTTTTCTAGAAGACGAGGGGCATGAATGTTCTCCCTGGGCTCCCAAGACCTCTCCTCAGGACCAAACCCCTTCCAATCCACAAGAAAGAAAGTCTTTCCTCTTACCCTCTTGATGGCCAAAATGTTTTCTACCTCAAAGACGTCCTCAGCGGAGACTGGAGCTGGAGTGGTACCTGAATCGTCTAAAGAATTAAGGACAACCGGCTTGAGGAGAGACGCGTGAATGGAGTTGGGGATCCGTAAGGAGGCCGGGAGTTTCAGCTTGTAAGCCACTGGATTTATTTGGTTCAGAATCTCGAACGGACCGATGAACCGCGGACCCAACTTGCATGATGGTATCTTGAGACGGACATATTTGGAGGAAAGCCAGACCTTGTCTCCCGGACAGAATTGAGGCGGCTCCAGACGTCTCTTATCAGCATGTCTCTTCATCCGCTCGGAGGACTGAAGAAGCGCAGATCTAGTGTCTTACCAAATCGCAGAAAATTCACTGACGAGAGACTCCGTGGCAGGATTGTCCACTGAAGAGGAGACTGGAAACAGTATCCGGGAGTGTCGACCGTAGACCACAAAAAACAAAGACTTAGCAGAAGACTCACTCACATGGTTGTTATAGGAAAACTCGGCCCAGGGCAGGAGCTCAACCCGATCGCTATGGTGAGCATTGACAAAGTGCCGAAGAAAACTGGTGAGGATCTGATTTATACGTTCCACTTGGCCATTGGACTGAGGATGATAGGCCGAAGAAAAATCCAAAGAAACATCCAGCAGCTTGCACGCGGCTCTCCAGAAGTGAGAAGTAAACTGAACTCCTCTGACTGAGACAATGTGGAGGGGTAAGCCGTGGAGACGGAAGATGTGATGGATGAAGTCCTTAGCCAGCACAGGTGCAGACGGAAGACCAGGCAGAGGGATGAAGTGAGCCATCTTGGAGAAGCGGTCGGCGACCACCCAAATGACAGTACAACCGGCCGATACAGGAATGATGAAAATCCATTGCAATATGTTGCCATGGAGCGGAGGGCACGGGAAGAGGAAGGAGACGACCGGCTGGAAGGCGCCTAGGTATCTTGTTACGGGCACAAGAGGAACAAGCTGCGACAAAATCCGCAACATCCTTGCGCAGGGTGGGCCTCTAATAATGCCGGGTAATGAGTAGAAGCGTCTTCCTCTGGCCAGCCAGTTTGGACAAATGGCCCCAGAGTAAGACCCTCTTCCGATCCTGAGCCGCAACAAAGGTCTTACCAGGAGGTAGATGAGACAGGTCAAATGGAGCAACAGTCATAATTCTGGAGGGGTCAATAATGTGTAGAGGCTCCTCCTCTAGGTCGGAAGACAGAAAAGAGCGGGATAGAGCGTCAGCTTTAATGTTCTTGTCTGCCGGGCGGTAATGGAGAGAGAAGCCGAATCAAGCAAAGAACAAAGACCATCTGGCCTGACGCGGGTTTAGTCTTTGGGCGGTCTGCAAATAAGCGAGGTTTTTATGGTCAGTGTAGATGACCACCGGGTGTAGAGCCCCCTCAAGCAAGTAGCGCCACTCCTCTAGCGTTAATTTGATGGCCAGCAGTTCTCGATCTCCTATGGAGTAATTGTGCTCGGACGGAGAGAAGAGTTTGGAAAAGAAGCCGCAGGTCACCATTTATCCGGACGAGGATTTTTGGGTAAGCACTGCTCTTGCTCCTGAGAAAGACGCATCAACCTCCAGGAAGAACTGTTAATTGCAATCCGGACGGTGTAGCACGGGAGAAGAGGAGAAGGCTGGTTTAAGAGAGATAAAGGCATTCTCTGCCTCGGAAGACCACTCCCTGGGATTTGCTCCCTTATGGGTAAGAGCAGAGATGGGAGCTGTCTGGGAGGAGAAATGAGGAATGAAGAGGCGGTAATAGTTAGCGAATTCCAGAAACCACTGAATAGCCTTCAAGCCCTCCGGTCGGGGCCACTTTAAGACTGCAGACACCTTCTCGGGATCCATCCGCAGTCCAGTCTCAGAGATGATATACCCCAGAAACGGCAGGGAGGTCTGCTCAAAGAGGCTATTTCTCGAACTTGGCATACAGGCGATTCTTCCGGAGCCTCAGCAGGACCTGATGAACATCCCTTCGGTGAGAGGGCAGATCAGGGGAGAACACCAAGATATCGTCCAGGTACACCACCACGCAGGAATACAGGAGATCTCAAAAGATATCGTTTACCAACTCCTGGAAGACGGCTGGAGCATTACAGAGGCCGAAGGGCATCATGTGGTACTCGTAGTGACCATCCCGAGTGTTGAATGCCGTCTTCCACTCATCTCCCTGACGAATCCGGACCTGATTGTACGCCCCACGCAGGTTGAGCATAGTGAAGATCTTTGCGCCTTTTAGGCGGTCAAACAGCTCCGAGATGAGAGGCAGGGCTAACTTATTCTTGATGGTAATCTGGTTTAGGTCCCTATAGTCGATACAAGGACGAAGAGAGACGTCTTTCTTTTTGACGAAGAGGAATTCTGCTCCAGCCGGAGAGGTGGATTTCTGGATAAATCCGCTAGCAAGATTTTCTTCAATGTATTCAGAAATAGCACGGGTCTCGGCCAGCGACAAGGGGTGGATTCGCCCGCGAGGAGGTGAAGCCCCCGGTATTAGGTCGATGGGGCAATCATACGGCCTATGAGGTGGTAGTGTCTCTGCCTCCTTTTTATCAAAGACGTCCGCATGGGATCAGTAGGGTGCTGGCAGGCCAGGTAGGTTAGCCGGAGTAGACGGGGGTCGAGCAGGACGAACCGGAACTAGACAGGTCTTATGACATTCCTGACCCCAACAGAGCACCTCACCCGAGCTCCAATTCAGGACGGGCACATGTCTCTGTAACCAAGGCAGGCCAAGCAAGATAGGATGAGAGAGATCGGACAGTACGTAAAAGATCTTCTCCGAGTGCAGCTTTCCCACTTGAAGAGTTACCGGCTCAGTGACCAACAAGATGGTTTCAGGGAGAAGCTTTCCATCCACAGAGGAAACCGCTAAAGGATCCGCCAGACATATGGTAGGAATCTGAAAATGCTCCACAATGACCTGTTGGATGAGATTCCCAGCGGCTCCGGAATCCAGATGGGCAGTCTCGAAGAAGCGGGTCTCACCACTGGTAACGGAAACGGACAGAGTCAATGGCGGAGAGGAAGAACTCTTGCCTAGGACGACCTCTCTGAGCGGTCGTAGACACTGGAGTTTCCCGGTCTCACCGGGCAAGAGCGGATCTGATGCTCTATATTGCGACAACAGAGGCAGCTCCCCTCGGCATGATGGGTCTCCTGGCGAGACTTGACCATCTTAACTTGATAAATTTGCATAGGGTCTAGAGAAGACACCCGGGGGAGTGTAGGTTGCGAGACTGGACTTTGGAGGACGGGAGCGAGGCGCAGAGGTCTCCTCTCACGGGTCATCTCCTTAGCGCGTTCGAGAAAACGGATGTCAATCCGGGTAGCTTACACCAAGTCGTCCAGGGAGGTAGGTATGTCACGACTGGCTAACTCATCCTTGATCCGTCCGGAAAGGCCCTCCCAAAAGGTGGACACTATGGCTTCATTGTTCCAGGCAAGTTCAGATGCGAGGGTTTGGAAACGCACGGCATACTGTCCCACAGAGAGACTCCCTTGGCGTTGTTGGAGAAGTGAGGAGTCAGTAGAAGATTTTCGTCCGGGCTCATCGAACACCTTCCGGAAAGCCTGGAGATCAGACACCAGAAGATCCCCTCTCTCCCACAGAGGGTTAAGCCACGCCAACACCTCTCCGGTGAGGTGAGACATGATGAATGCCACCTTGGCCCGGTCGGAGGTGAACTGGTGTGCCAGGAGTTCAAAGTGCAGTGTGCACTGATTTATGAAGCCCCGACATAGGACAGGGTCACCACCAAAATGTGGAGGCGCTGAAAGCCGGGGTCCAAAGCCAGGTGCCACAGCGTCACTGGGTTGAGGTGCCGTTCGGTTAGAGGCGGACACAGTCGGGGTGGACAGCACGTCCAAGCGGGAGTTGACTGTCTGCAGATAAGACAGGATTGTATCCTGTTAGGATCTCTGGTGAGAGACCTCTTGGTACAGGTCTGAGAGTGAAGGAGCCTGGGAGCCACCGGGTTCCATGGCCTGTTCAAACTGTTACTGATCCGGATGGTGGAACCTCTGTGCTGAGAAGCAAGGAGGGATCAGAGGGGCGTAACTAAGTGCCAACTCGGACTGACCCTGGCCACACGGCGGCTTAGTCGACTCCGTGAACCAGGTGCCACTCTAGGACCGACCTTGTGTGAGAGCAGGCGACTCCCACGGGTCAGATGGCTGAGGCTGACAAGTACAGCGGATGAGCACGGCAGGTAGCCTGATGGGTGATCCGGGTAGGCAAGCAGGCGGGCACGGCAGGTAGCCAGACAGGTGCTCCGGGTAGGCAAGCAGGCGGGCACAGCAGGTAACCTGACAGGTGATCCGGGTAGGCAAGCTGGCGGGCACGGCAGGTAGACAGGTTGGCAGGTACTGGAACCTGAGGGCTGAGGAGAGTGTTAGCACACAAACAACAACCTTGCACAGGCACCTCCATTTTGGAGGAGGTGCTTTAAATAGGAGTGGTCCTCCAGCCATTGGCCGGGGACTCTTTAGAACGGCGCGCGTGGCCCCTTTAAAGAGGGAGGAAGTGAGCGTGCGCGCCCTAAGCACAGTGCCCGGGAAGCTGCACGCAACAGCAGCAGGGGGGCTGGAGGATGCCAGACTGGGACCGCGGCCATGAGGGGAACGGCGTCTCTGCCTCCTGCTACAAAAGCTTACTAAACCTGTCATCACAGCAATGGCTTCAGATTTATGGAGGGAGGTTCTCCAGGAAAAACTGACAGCACCCGCAGTGAACTGTGCCTCCTAGTACTGACAATGCCCAAAACTTGCATTTTCCTTTTTATAAGCTCCTAAGTTACACCCACATACCTCCCCCTTGACGACCCTCTAGAGGGTTGGATTTGGGATGTGGCTTCAGTTTCAGAAAATTATGAGATTCCCTAAATTGACTAGCTTTGCTCCGGAGAGTTGCATGTGCTCGATATCAACGTCATATTTTTTTACCATGATTGTATCTTTACATAGAGACCAAATATGACAGGTGTAGCCTCGTCTATTAGGTCCGTATTCAATTGACGGGATTCTGGTCATCGCTCAGCGACTTGAAACCATGCCTTGCATTAGCCACTTCATCACGTTTCCAAAAATATGATTTTCCTATCTATTGGATCAACACAGTTCATGCAAACCTCCCTTCTTAATTTCTAGTAAGCACACAAAAGAGAATCCCAGACCTTTACATTTTTTTTAAACATCTTATCTCAATCATAAATCTACTCCAGGTTCCTGAAGCAGTGCCTCACATCTGTTAGGTAACCATGGAAAACTTCCATTGGCTAATTCCAAGGGAGGGGGTCAGCTGCATAGAATAGAGTGCGAGCTCTTCGCTCATCTCCATAAGCATTTTAATTTTCTCCATGACAATGTGCCTTACCAAAAAGCTCTAACTTGGTCTCGCCTGTCCACAAAACTCTCTCAGAAGGATTTTTGCTTACTGCAGTCAAGCTTTTTTATGTCTCTATGTTAGCAGTGGGGTCCTACTGGGTCTCCCGCCATAGCATTTCATTTCATTCAGATGTGGACAGATAGTTTGCGCTGACAAGGATAAACCTTGAGCCTGCAGAACAGCTTGAATTTTTTTGGAACTTTATTGGGGTTGTTACAAACTATCAGGACTATCCTACATTGCAACCTTTCAGAATTTTTTCTCTGCCATCCATGTCTAGGGAGATTAGCTAGTGCCATGGGTTGTAAACTTTTTAATTATCTTGTGCACCGTGGACAAAGGAACATCTAGATCTCTGGAGATGAACTTGTAACCTTGAGATTGTTGATATTGTTAAACCATTTTGGTTCTCAACGCCTCAGACAGTATTCTTCTCTCTCCTCCAGGCTTAGTTTGGCACACCCAGACACACTGTCACAAATAATTTGGGGATTTGTGTGTGCTGTAACTTAAATGTAGTTTTTTCCTTTTTGTCCAGCAAGGGTTAATCTTAGTCTCTTTCTGGCAGCCTTTTGAGGATGGTCAGCTGATATTGGTTGCTGCCACTCCCACCTCCCTTTAAATAGCCACATGATCCATCAGCTGACCACTGGTTATAGTTCATTCTATGCTGACCTCTTTGAAGGAGCCAGTCTTTGGAGAAGCTGTGGTGTTCGTTGCAGTTGCAGAGGTGAAGTTTCCTGTTGGAAATTTAAGTGTATTTTATGTTATCTTCCCATTGTCTTGTCTTGCCTTCCTCGTGTTGTCCTATTGTAGTGGTGAGGCTAGTGTCTCGCTGGCCTGCGCACTAGCCAGGTTAAATCCAGGGCCAGCAAGGGCTTAGGCACGTGATCACGCACAGGGGGCAGGACCTGTCTAGGGGCATTATGGGAGCTTAGGGACAGACACAGGTTGGTGTCAGGTGGTGTCCCTTCCCATGTTCCCTACCGCTAGGGCCCCCCCCCCCTATATTCTCCCGTTGCAGCCCTGTGTTGTGCCGTCCATCTCCTTGTCATTCCGTGACACACACAATGCAAAGATTGAGTCCTTTTCTCCCCTTTTTATCTAGTTTCTGGTGTGATTTTCATATTGCTCACACCTTTTACTTGCCACAGGTGAGTTTGAACGAACATCACATGCTTGAAACAAATTTATTTACCCACAATTTTGGAAAGGTGCCAACAATTTTGTCCGACCTATTTTTGGGGTTTTGTGTTTAAAGTATGTTCAATTTGCCTTTTTTCTCTCTCTTTTCTTGTGTTGTTTAAATACACACAAAGGAAATACACGTGTGTGTGTGTGTGTGTGTGTGTGTATAACAGAACATGTGAAATTGCAATAATTTTCTAGGATAAATAATTCATTTTCTGGAACAATTTCAAGGATGCCAACACTTCCATCCATGACTGTATACTGGTCAGGAGATGCTAGGAGTAGTTATCAGTCATTATCAGACTGCAGACCACACAGGAACCACAGCAGTGATGAGACACACACAGGATCATAGATAATCATATATATCCAAATACCTTATATCCTCTCTGATTGCAGCCATTCTCATCCCTTTCTTCTCCGCCTGATCCAGACGCCATGAGGACTTTTCACATCCACATCTCATCTCTTCAGATTTCCATCTTCTCTGGTCTCTGCAGCACATCCGGACAAGATGCCCTTTAAAATGTGTTATTAAATGCACTCTCCTCCATAGTGACCCCTCACGCTCCCCCTCCTCCATACTGTCCCTCACACTCCCCCCTCCTCCATAATGTCCCTTACATTCCCCCCCCATACTGTCCCCTCACGCTCACCCCTCCCCCAAACTGTCCCCTCAGACTCCTGCCGCCCACATACTGTCCCCTCACGCTCCTGCCTCCCCTCCCTCTCCCCTCACTCCCCCAAGCTGTCTGCCAACAATCCCCCCTCCTCCATACTGTCCCTCACACTCCCCCCCACCCCCCTCATACTGTCCCTTACACTCCCCCTCCTCCATAATGTCCCTTACACTCCCCCTCCTCCATAATGTCCCTTACACTCCCCAACTCCATAATGTCCCTTAAACTCCCCCCTCCTCCATAATGTCCCTTACACTCCCCCTCCTCCATAATGTCCCTTACATTCCCCCTCCCCCATACTGTCCCCTCAGATTCATGCTGCCCCCATACTGTCCCCTCACACTCCTGCCTCCCCTCCCTCTCCATACTGTCCCCTCACTCCCACTCCCCCATGCTGTCTGCCAACACTCCCCCCCCTCCTCCATACTGTGCACTCACATTCCCCCCTCCATAATGTCCCCACACTTTCTCCCCTCCCTGATACTGTCCTCTCACACTCCACTTTTCCCATACTGTCCCCTCACATTCCCCTTCCCATCCTGTCCCCTCACACTCACTCCCATACTATCGCCTCATACTCCCCCGCCCCCCCATGCTGTCCCCTCACACTCACTCCCATACTATCGCCTCATACTCCCCCACCCCCCCATGCTGTCCCCTCACACTCACTCCCATACTATTGCCTCATACTACCCCGCCCCCCCATGCTGTCCCCTCACACTCCACCTTCCCATCCTGTCCCCTCACACTCACTCCCATACTATCGCCTCATACTCCCCTCCCCCCCCCATGCTGTCCCCTCACACTCCACCTTCCCACCCTGTCCCCTCACACTCACTCCCATACTATTGCCTCATACTCCCCCCCCCCCTCCCCCCCATCCTGTCCCCTCACACTCCACCTTCCCACCCTGTCCCCTCACACTCACTCCCATACTATCGCCTCATACCCCCCCCCCATGCTGTCCCCTAACACTCCACCTTCCCACCCTGTCCCCTCACACTCACTCCCATACTATCGCCTCATACCCCCCCTCCCCATCCTGTCCCCTCACACTCCACCTTCCCACCCTGTCCCCTCACACTCACTCCCATACTATCGCCTCATACTCCCCCCCCCCATGCTGTCCCCTCACACTCCACCTTCCCACCCTGTCCCCTCACACTCACTCCCATACTATCGCCTCATACTCCCCCCCCCCCCTATCCTGTCCCCTCACACTCCACCTTCCCACCCTGTCCCCTCACACTCACTCCCATACTATCGCCTCATACTACCCCCCCCCACCCCCCCCCATGCTGTCCCCTCACACTCCACCTTCCCACCCTGTCCCCTCACACTCACTCCCATACTATCGCCTCATACTCCCCCCCCCCCCCCCATCCTGTCCCATCACACTCCACCTTCCCACCCTGTCCCCTCACTCACTCCCATACTATCGCCTCATACTCCCCCCCCCCCCCCCCCCCCCAATACTGTCTCCTCACACTCCACCTTCCCACCCTGTCCCCTCACACTCACTCCCATACTATCGCCTCATACTCCCCCCCCCCCCCCCATGCTGTCCCCTCACACTCCACCTTCCCACCCTGTCCCCTCACACTCACTCCCATACTATCGCCTCATACTCCCCCCCCCCCCCCCATGCTGTCCCCTCACACTCCACCTTCCCACCCTGTCCCCTCACACTCACTCCCATACTATCGCCTCATACTCCCCCCCCCCCCCCCCATACTGTCCCCTCACACTCCACTCCTCCTTCCCATACTGTCCTCGCACATTCCCTTTCCTTCATACTGTCCCCTCACGCTCCCCAATAGATAATACTAATAGATCACAGACTGCACGAGTCAACAGTGTGACGCAGCAGCAAAAAAAGGCAAACACAGTTCTGGGATGTATTAAGAGAAGAATAATGTTCTGTCCTAGCAGTAAAATGCTGTTTTATATTGTTTGGTAATAGCACCATATGTTGGCGATTTTAATGTATGCATTCTAGTTTGTTTGCAATGTATTATGGGAAGTTCCTAATGCATTGTGTGGGATTGTTCCTTCTGCATTATAGTCCTGTTATGACACTGTGAAAGGAACAGCTGCCATTGTTCCTGTATTCTAAAGAGAAACCACATCACTCATTTTCTATCTTGTGCTCCTTATAAACAGCCTGCTCCAAGCATAGTTTGTAAACCACCATCTATGTGTTTACTGCGGTGTTGTTACAAGTATGTATTAGATAGGTAATCATCAGCTTGTATATTCCATCATGTTATTATTTATTATTATATCGCCATTTATTCCATGGCGCTTTACATTTGAAAGGGGTAACATAGCAAAACAAATACAATGATCTTTAACAAAACGTGTCGGCGACTGGTACAGGCGGAGCGAGGGCCCTCCCCGCGAGGGCTCACAGTCTACAGGGGATGGGTGAGGATACAGTAGGTGAGGGTAGAGCTGGTCGTGCAGCGGTATGGTGGAGCAAGGACCCTGCCCGCGAGGGCTCACAGTCTACAAGGGATGGGTGAGGATACAGTAGGTGAGGGTAGAGCTGGTCGTGCAGCGGTATGGTGGAGCAAGGACCCTGCCCGCGAGGGCTCACAGTCTACAAGGGATGGGTGAGGATACAGTAGGTGAGGGTAGAGCTGGTCGTGCAGCGGTATGGTGGAGTGAGGACCCTGCCCGCGAGGGCTCACAATCTACAAGGGATGGGTGAGGATGCAGTAGGTGAGGGTAGAGCTGGTCGTGCAGCGGTATGGTGGAGCGAGGACCCTGCCCGCGAGGCTCACAGTCTACAGGGGGATGGGTGAGGATACAGTAGGTGAGGGTAGAGCTGGTCGTGCAGCAGTATGGTGGAGTGAGGACCCTGCCCGCGAGGGCTCACAATCTACAAGGGATGGGTGAGGATGCAGTAGGTGAGGGTAGAGCTGGTCGTGCAGCGGTATGGTGGAGCGAGGACCCTGCCCGCGAGGGCTCACAGTCTACAGGGGATGGGTGAGGATACAGTAGGTGAGGGCAGAGCTGGTCGTGCAGCGGTATGGTGGAGCGAGGACCCTGCCCGCGAGGGCTCACAGTCTACAGGGGATGGGTGAGGATACAGTAGGTGAGGATAGAGCTGGTCGTGCTGCGGTATGGTGGAGCGAGGACCCTGCCCGCGAGGGCTCACAATTTACAGGGGATGGGTGAGGATACAGTAGGTGAGGGCAGAGCTGGTCGTGCAGCGGTATGGTGGAGCGAGGACCCTGCCCGCGAGGGCTCACAGTCTACAAGGGATGGGTGAGGATAGAGCTGGTCGTGCTGCGGTATGGTGGAGCGAGGACCCTGCCCGCGAGGGCTCACAGTCTACAAGGGATGGGTGAGGATAGAGCTGGTCGTGCTGCGGTATGGTGGAGCGAGGACCCTGCCCGCGAGGGCTCACAGTCTACAAGGGATGGGTGAGGATAGAGCTGGTCGTGCTGCGGTATGGTGGAGCGAGGACCCTGCCCGTGAGGGCTCACAATTTACAGGGGATGGGTGAGGATACAGTAGGTGAGGGTAGAGCTGGTCGTGCAGCGGTATGGTGGAGCGAGGACCCTGCCCGCGAGGGCTCACAGTCTACAGGGGATGGGTGAGGATACAGTAGGTGAGGGTAGAGCTGGTCGTGCAGCGGTATGGTGGAGTGAGGACCCTGCCCGCGAGGGCTCACAATCTACAAGGGATGGGTGAGGATGCAGTAGGTGAGGGTAGAGCTGGTCGTGCAGCGGTATGGTGGAGCGAGGACCCTGCCCGCGAGGGCTCACAGTCTACAGGGGATGGGTGAGGATAGAGCTGGTCGTGCTGCGGTATGGTGGAGCGAGGACCCTGCCCGTGAGGGCTCACAATTTACAGGGGATGGGTGAGGATACAGTAGGTGAGGGTAGAGCTGGTCGTGCAGCGGTATGGTGGAGCGAGGACCCTGCCCGCGAGGGCTCACAGTCTACAGGGGATGGGTGAGGATACAGTAGGTGAGGGTAGAGCTGGTCGTGCAGCGGTATGGTGGAGTGAGGACCCTGCCCGCGAGGGCTCACAATCTACAAGGGATGGGTGAGGATGCAGTAGGTGAGGGTAGAGCTGGTCGTGCAGCGGTATGGTGGAGCGAGGACCCTGCCCGCGAGGGCTCACAGTCTACAGGGGATGGGTGAGGATACAGTAGGTGAGGGCAGAGCTGGTCGTGCAGCGGTATGGTGGAGCGAGGACCCTGCCCGCGAGGGCTCACAGTCTACAGGGGATGGGTGAGGATACAGTAGGTGAGGATAGAGCTGGTCGTGCTGCGGTATGGTGGAGCGAGGACCCTGCCCGCGAGGGCTCACAATTTACAGGGGATGGGTGAGGATACAGTAGGTGAGGGCAGAGCTGGTCGTGCAGCGGTATGGTGGAGCGAGGACCCTGCCCGCGAGGGCTCACAGTCTACAAGGGATGGGTGAGGATACAGTAGGTGAGGGTAGAGCTGGTCGTGCAGCGATATGGTGGAGCGAGGACCCTGCCCGCGAGGGCTCACAGTCTACAGGGGATGGGTGAGGATACAGTAGGTGAGGGTAGAGCTGGTCGTGCAGCGGTATGGTGGAGCAAGGACCCTGCCCACGAGGGCTCACAGTCTATAAGGGATGGGTGAGGATACAGTAGGTGAGGGTAGAGCTGGTCGTGCAGCGGTATGGTGGAGCGAGGACCCTGCCCGCGAGGGCTCACAGTCTACAGGGGATGGGTGAGGATACAGTAGGTGAGGATAGAGCTGGTCGTGCTGCGGTATGGTGGAGCGAGGACCCTGCCCGCGAGGGCTCACAATTTACAGGGGATGGGTGAGGATACAGTAGGTGAGGGCAGAGCTGGTCGTGCAGCGGTATGGTGGAGCGAGGACCCTGCCCGCGAGGGCTCACAGTCTACAAGGGATGGGTGAGGATACAGTAGGTGAGGATAGAGCTGGTCGTGCTGCGATATGGTGGAGCGAGGACCCTGCCCGCGAGGGCTCACAGTCTACAAGGGATGGGTGAGGATACAGTAGGTGAGGGTAGAGCTGGTCGTGCAGCGGTATGGTGGAGCGAGGACCCTGCCCGTGAGGGCTCACAACTTACAGGGGATGGGTGAGGATACAGTAGGTGAGGGTAGAGCTGGTCGTGCAGCGGTATGGTGGAGCGAGGACCCACAATTTACAGGGGATGGGTGAGGATACAGTAGGTGAGGGTAGAGCTGGTCGTGCAGCGGTATGGTGGAGCGAGGACCCTGCCCACGAGGGCTCACAGTCTACAGAGGATGGGTGAGGATACAGTAGGTGAGGGTAGAGCTGGTCGTGCTGCGGTATGGTGGAGCGAGGACCCTGCCCGTGAGGGCTCACAGTCTACAAGGGATGGGTGAGGGTAGAGCTGGTCGTGCAGTGGTATGGTGGAGCGAGGACCCTGCCCGCGAGGGCTCACAGTCTACAGGGGATGGGTGAGGATACAGTAGGTGAGGGTAGAGCTGGTCGTGCAGCGGTATGGTGGAGTGAGGACCCTGCCCGCGAGGGCTCACAGTCTACAGGGGATGGGTGAGGATACAGTAGGTGAGGGTAGAGCTGGTCGTGCAGCGGTATGGTGGAGCAAGGACCCTGCCCACGAGGGCTCACAGTCTACAAGGGATGGGTGAGGATACAGTAGGTGAGGGTAGAGCTGGTCGTGCAGCGGTATGGTGGAGCGAGGACCCTGCCCGCGAGGGCTCACAGTCTACAGGGGATGGGTGAGGATACAGTAGGTGAGGGCAGAGCTGGTCGTGCAGCGGTATGGTGGAGCGAGGACCCTGCCCGCGAGGGCTCACAGTCTACAGGGGATGGGTGAGGATACAGTAGGTGAGGATAGAGCTGGTCGTGCTGCGGTATGGTGGAGCGAGGACCCTGCCCGCGAGGGCTCACAATTTACAGGGGATGGGTGAGGATACAGTAGGTGAGGGTAGAGCTGGTCGTGCAGCGGTATGGTGGAGCGAGGACCCTGCCCGCGAGGGCTCACAGTCTACAAGGGATGGGTGAGGATACAGTAGGTGAGGATAGAGCTGGTCGTGCTACGGTATGGTGGAGCGAGGACCCTGCCCGAGAGGGCTCACAGTCTACAAGGGATGGGTGAGGATACAGTAGGTGAGGGTAGAGCTGGTCGTGCAGCGGTATGGTGGAGCGAGGACCCTGCCCGTGAGGGCTCACAACTTACAGGGGATGGGTGAGGATACAGTAGGTGAGGGTAGAGCTGGTCGTGCAGCGGTATGGTGGAGCGAGGACCCACAATTTACAGGGGATGGGTGAGGGTAGAGCTGGTCGTGCAGTGGTATGGTGGAGCGAGGACCCTGCCCGCGAGGGCTCACAGTCTACAGGGGATGGGTGAGGATACAGTAGGTGAGGGTAGAGCTGGTCGTGCAGCGGTATGGTGGAGTGAGGACCCTGCCCGCGAGGGCTCACAGTCTACAGGGGATGGGTGAGGATACAGTAGGTGAGGGTAGAGCTGGTCGTGCAGCGGTATGGTGGAGTGAGGACCCTGCCCGCGAGGGCTCACAGTCTACAGGGGATGGGTGAGGATACAGTAGGTGAGGGTAGAGCTGGTCGTGCAGCGGTATGGTGGAGCGAGGACCCTGCCCGCGAGGGCTCACAATCTACAAGGGATGGGTGAAGATACAGTAGGTGAGGATAGAGCTGGTCGTGCAGCGGTATGGTGGAGTGAGGACCCTGCCCACGAGGGCTCACAGTCTACAGGGGATGGGTGAGGATACAGTAGGTGAGGGTAGAGCTGGTCGTGCAGCGGTATGGTGGAGCGAGGACCCTGCCCGCGAGGGCTCACAATCTACAAGGGATGGGTGAAGATACAGTAGGTGAGGATAGAGCTGGTCGTGCAGCGGTATGGTGGAGTGAGGACACTGCCCGCGAGGGCTCACAATCTACAAGGGATGGGTGAAGATACAGTAGGTGAGGATAGAGCTGGTCGTGCAGCGGTATGGTGGAGTGAGGACACTGCCCGCGAGGGCTCACAGTCTACAGGGGATGGGTGAGGATACAGTAGGTGAGGGTAGAGCTGGTCGTGCAGCGGTATGGTGGAGCGAGGACCCTGCCCGCGAGGGCTCACAATCTACAGGGGATGGGTGAGGATACAGTAGGTGAGGGTAGAGCTGGTCATGCAGCGGTATGGAGGAGCGAGGACCCTGCCTGCGAGGGCTCACAGTCTACAAGGGATGGGTGAGGATGCAGTAGGTGAGGGTAGAGCTGGTCGTGCAGCGGTATGGTGGAGCGAGGACCCTGCCCGCGAGGGCTCGCAGTCTACAAGGGACGGGTGAGGATACAGTAGGTGAGGGTAGAGCTGGTCGTGCAGCGGTATGGTGGAGCGAGGACCCTGCCCGCGAGGGCTCACAGTCTACAGGGGATGGGTGAGGATACAGTAGGTGAGGGTAGAGCTGGTCATGCAGCGGTATGGTGGAGTGAGGACACTGCCCGCGAGGGCTCACAGTCTACAGGGGATGGGTGAGGATACAGTAGGTGAGGGTAGAGCTGGTCGTGCAGCGGTATGGTGGAGCGAGGACCCTGCCCGCGAGGGCTCACAGTCTACAGGGGATGGGTGAGGATACAGTAGGTGAGGGTAGAGCTGGTCATGCAGCGGTATGGTGGAGTGAGGACACTGCCCGCGAGGGCTCACAGTCTACAGGGGATGGGTGAGGATACAGTAGGTGAGGGTAGAGCTGGTCATGCAGCGGTATGGTGGAGCGAGGACCCTGCCCGCGAGGGCTCACAATCTACAGGGGATGGGTGAGGATACAGTATGTGAGGGTAGAGCTGGTCATGCAGCGGTATGGAGGAGCGAGGACCCTGCCTGCGAGGGCTCACAGTCTACAAGGGATGGGTGAGGATGCAGTAGGTGAGGGTAGAGCTGGTCGTGCAGCGGTATGGTGGAGCGAGGACCCTGCCCGCGAGGGCTCACAGTCTACAGGGGATGGGTGAGGATACAGTAGGTGAGGGTAGAGCTGGTCATGCAGCGGTATGGAGGAGCGAGGACCCTGCCCGCGAGGGCTCACAGGCTACAGGGGATGGGTGAGGGTAGAGCTGGTGGTGCAGCGGTATGGTGGAGCGGTGGTTACTGCAGGTTGTAGGCTTGTCGGAAGAGGTGGGTCTTCAGGTTCCTTTTGAAGGTTTCCACGGTAGGCGAGAGTCTGATGCGTTGAGGTACAGAGTTCCAGAGTAGGGGGGATGCACGGGAGAAATCTTGTATATGGTTGTTGGAGGAGGAGATAAGAGGGGAGTAGAGAAGGAGATCTTGTGAGGATCGGAGGTTGCGTGCAGGTAAGTACCGGGAAACTAGGTCACAGATGTATGGAGGAGACAGGTTGTGAATGGCTTTATATGTCGTGGTTAGGGTTTTGAAATGGAGTCTCTGGGCAAGGGAGAGCCAGTGAAGGGATTGACAGATAGGAGAGGCCGGGGAATAGTCTGGCAGCAGAGTTTAGGATAGATTGGAGGGGTGCGAGAGTGTTAGAAGTGAGGCAACAGAGCAGGAGATTGCAGTAGTCGAGGCAGGAGATGAGGGTGTGCACTAATAATTTTGCAGATTCGTGGTTGAGGAATGTGCAGATCCAGGAGATATTTTTGAGTTGGAGTCGGCAGGAAGTGGAAAGGGCTTGGATATGAGGTTTGAAGGAGAGATAAGAGTCCAGGGTTACCCTGAGGCTGCGAGCTTGTGGGACTGGGGAGAGTGGGCAGCCATTGACTTTGATGGATAGGTCTGTTGGGTGGGTTGAGTGAGATGGGGGGGGGGGGGAGATGATGAATTCTGTTTTATCCATGTTAAGTTTTAGGAATCTAGCAGAGAAGAAGGATGAGATAGTGGACAG
The DNA here is from genome assembly GCF_046119375.1 of Phyllobates terribilis. Classification (NCBI taxonomy): domain Eukaryota; kingdom Metazoa; phylum Chordata; class Amphibia; order Anura; family Dendrobatidae; genus Phyllobates; species Phyllobates terribilis. Next base: position 8,535,633 of record NW_027362766.1, on the reverse strand, counting down.
ACATTGTGGGATTCTGGTTAGTAAGGAGGTGATATCAGGTCCAGAGAGGTAGATCTGTGTGTCGTCAGCATAGAGATGATACTGAAAGCCATGGGTCTCTGAGCTGTCCCAAACTGAAGGTGTAGATGGAGAAGAGCAGGGGTCCAAGAACTGAACCTTGGGGGACACCGACAGATAGGGGGCGAGATGAGGAGGTGGAGTGGGAGACGTTAAATGTCCGGTCTGTTAGGTATGAGGAGATCCAAGATAGGGAAAGAACTGTGATGCCAAGAGATGAGAGAGTCTGTAGTAAGAGGGAATGGTCCACTGTGTCAAATGCAGATGACAGGTCCAGGAGGAGGAGGACAGTAGTGTAGCTTGGATTTGGCGGTTAGTAGGTCGTTGGTGACTTTAGTCAGTGCAGTTTCAGTGGAGTGATGCGGTCGGAAGCCAAATTGTAAGCGATCAAGCAGAGAGCAGGAGGAGCGGTGGGAGGACAGTTCAGAATGGACGTGTTGTTCCAGTAGTTTTGAGGCAAAGGGGAGAAGTGATATGGGGCGATAGCTAGACAGAGAGGATGGGTCAAGGGATGGCTTTTTGAGGATGGGTGTGATCGAGGCATGTTTGAAGCATGAGGGGAAGACACTAATTGTTAGTGACAGGTTGAAAAGGTGGGTTAGGGTTTTGATGAGAATTGTGGTAAGGTTAGGGATGAGGTGGGACGGGACTGGTCAAGTTCACAGGTGGTGAGGTGTGATTTGGAGAGTAAAGAGGAAAGTTGATCTTCCATAATGATGGAGAAGGTGGTTTTAGAGGTGGAGGGTTGAGTAGATATGAGGAGGGGCTGTGGAGACTTTAGGCAAAAGCATTGTCTGATGGTGTCAATCTTCTGCTTGAAGAATGAGGCAAAGTCTTCGTCGGAGAGGAGAGGGAGGAGGCACTGGGGGACAGAGGAGAGAATTGAAAGTTTTGAATAGCTGTTTAGGGTTGTGAGACATTGAGGATATGAGAGATGAGAAGTAGGTTTGTTTTGCAGCAGTAAGTGTGGACTTGAAAGAAGTGAGGGACTGTTTGAATGTGATGAAGTGCTTGTTGGAGTGCGACCTTTTCCATATCCGTTCAACAACCCTGGAGGCCCTTCGTAGCTCTTTAGTCAGGTTGATGTGCCAGGGTTGACTATTGAGTGTGCGAGCTGTGGTATGTGTGGGAGGGGCGACCAAATTGAGAGCTGCAGCTGGTGAGTTAGATAGGTAACAAAGGCTGGTGAAGATGAAGTCCAGTGTGTGACCATCTTTGTGAGTGGGGGTGGAAGACCATTGAGCAAGGCCGAAGGAGGAAGTGAGGGATAGAAGCTTAGAGGCAGCAGAGAGGGAAGTGTCAATGGGGATGTTGAAGTCACCCATGATGATAGTGGGGATGTCGGCGGAAAGGAAGTGAAGTAGCCAGGTGGTGAAGTGGTCGAAGAAAGTGGTGGCTGGCCATGGGGGGCAGTAAATGACTGCCAGTTGGAGGGGGAGTAGATGCGCACACAGTGCACCTCAAAAGAGGGGAGAGTAACGGAGGGCGGCAGTGGGATATGGGTGAAGGTGCAGGTATCTGACAGGAGAAAACCTACTCCTCCACCATGCTTGCCGCTGGGTCGGGGTGTGTGGGAAAGGTGGAATCCGCCGTACGAAAGTGCAGCTGGAGAGGCCGTGTCAGAGGGGGGCAAGCCAGGTTTCAGTGATGGCGGGAAGGAAAATTTGTTAGTGATGAAAAGGTCATGGACATAGGAAAGTTTGTTGCAGACGGAGCAAGCGTTCCATAGAGCTCCTGTTAGTGGGACTGGGGAAGCGGGAGCTGGGCGGATGGATATAAGGTTTGAAAGGTTGCGAGAGTTTGTGACATATCGTGGATAGGAGGTGGAAGTGACTCTGGGGATGTGGTGAAGTTGACCAGGATTTGAAGGGATATCGCCTGCAGTCAGAAGAAGAAAGTGTTAGTAGGTAGGAGCAGGAGAGGGCATGAGTTGGCTGTCTGTGTTTGGAGATGCAGGATTGAATGTTGAGGAATAGTTCTGAGGAGGAGGTGAGATGAATGGGGAGGATGGAGGGAGAGATGAAGAGTTCCTTGCTAGGTGTAGGGATTAGGGGTGTTAGTAGAAAGTGTAGGACTATAAGGGAGAGAGTGAAAACAAACAAACATTGTTTACTTTGCCTGGGTATCTTGTTTCCTTCAGGTTCAATTCAGGGTCTAATTCAATGCCACACTTGTATGATCCACACTGGCCGACTACATCATCAAACTTAGTCTTTAGAATATATATACTAGCAAATGCATTCAGGTGTTAAGGAGAGGGGAGACTCCTCCAACCCATGTTTATCAGATAACATGTTATGCTGTGTATTGCAGACTATCTATTGCACTGTACAGTTACATGTTCTGAAATACTCCTGTTATTACATCTTATAGTTTCACCCTTTCCTGTCACAATCTCCAATCAATAAAAAGAAGGTTACAACTTCACAGCCTCTTTTCTTAACCCCTTTAAAGCCTGGGGTGTATTAGTACGCCGCAGGCCATCCCCCCCCGGTTTAGTGAGGGCTCCGGCGCTGATTCTTACAGCTGACATGTGCCCGCAACAGCCGCGGGTAGAATCGCGATCCACCCGCGGCTGTTAACCAGTTAAATGCCGCTGTCAATCGCTGACAGCGGCATTTAACAGCTGCGCCGGAAGCGTGGGCTTAGCCCGCCCATCAGTGACCCCGTCACGTGATCGCAGGACACTGATGGGTGGGCATGGCAACCTGGGGTCTGCAGCAGACCCCTGTGGTTGTCATCTCTCGCTAGCGATGAGCGCCACCTAGTGGTCGGTGCTCATGGCACAGGAGCATTTCTCCTGCATACAGGCAATCTGCTCGTCGCCTGTATGCAGTAGAAACGATCAGGAAGCTGCAGATTCTAGTCTCCTATGGCGACTATAGAAGAAAGCAGAAAGTGTAAAAACCAATGGTTTTAAAAATATAAAATACGTTTAAATCACCGCCCTTCGCCCCATTCAAAATAATTAAAAAAAACAACCCACATACACATATTTGTCTTGCCGCATTCAGAATCGCCCGATCTATCAATATAAAAAAAGAATTAATCCGATCGGTAAACGGCGTAACTAGAAAAAAATTCTAAACGCCAGAATTACGATTTTTGGTCGTCGCAACATTCAAATAAAATGCAATAACGGGCGATCAAGACATCTGATCTATCCCAAAATGGTATCAATAAAAACGTCAGCCCGGCACGCAAAAAATAAGCCCTCACATGGCCATATTGACTGAAAAATAAAAAGGCTATGGCTCTGGGAAGAAGGGGAGCAAAAAACGAAAACTGAAAAACCCAAGGTCCTTAAGGGGTTTCTTAAAGACGGGGTTTAGCTACATGTCTCAGTGCACACCGTGCTAACGTGTGAGGACAGTATACAGAGAGTCTAGATCACGTGAAGTCATTACCGCACTTTACTCCTCTCTGGTCAGACCTCATCTGGATACTGCGTCCAGTTCTGGGCACATTTTAAAAAAGACATCGACAAACTGCTGCAAGTGCAAAGAAGAGCGACCAGAATGGTGACCGGTCTGCAAACCATGTCCTATGAGGAACGGTTACAGGATCTGGGAATGTTTAGCTTTCAAAAAAGAAGACTGAGAGGAGACTTCATAGCTGTCTACAAATATCTGAAGGGCTGTCACACTGTAGAGGGATCATCTTTATTCTCATTTGCACAAGGAAAGACTAGAAGCAATGGAAGAAACTGAAATAGAGAAGATACAGATTAGATATTAAAAAAAACCTTTTTGCCAGTGAGATGATCAATGAGTGGAACAGGCGGCCCCGAGAGGTGGAGAGTTCTCCTTAAATGAAAGTATTCAGAGGCTGGACAGACATCTGTCAGAGAAGCAGGGGGTTGGACACTATGACCTTGGAGGTTCCTTCCAAGTCCAAAATTCTATGATTCCCACCCTCCCATATATTGTCCCCTTACACTCCCACCTCCCCCACAGTGTCCCCTAACACCTTTCCCTCTCCCAAATTGTCCCCTCCATACTGTCCCCTCGCTCCCATCTTCCCTCCATACTGTCCCCTCAAGCTCTCCCTCCCCCATAATGTCCCCTCACACACTCTTCCCTCTACACTGTCCTCTTAAAGTTCCCTCCATACTGTCCCCTCAAACAAACCCTCCCTTGGATACTGTCCCCTCACACTCCTCCCTCCATACTGTCCCCTCCCATTCCCACTTCATCTCCATACTGTCCCCTCAAACACCATTTCCTTTTATACTATACCCTCACACTCCCCCATACTGTCCTCACGCACTCCCCTCACCCATACTGTCCCCTGAAATTCCCTCCCATCCATACTGTCCCTTAACACTTCTCCATATTCTTCTCACATTCCCCTTCCCTCCATATGTTCCTCACATTACCCCTTCCCCTCCATACTGTCCCCTCACACTCACCCCCCCACTCCCATACTGTCCCTTCACACTCCCACCTCCCTTATGCTGTTCTCCTCTCACACTAAACACTAATACTGTCCTCCCCTCCATACTGAATTCTCACATTCCCCCTCCATACTGTCCCCTAACACTCTCCAAACCTCCCAAAGCATCTCCTCACACTACTCTCTTCCCCCATACTGTCCCCTCATACTCTCCCTCCTCTCCATACTGTCCCATCAGGCCACCCCCTCCCCTCCATACTGTCCCATCAGGCTACCCCCTACCCCATACTGTCTCCTCACTCCCCCTCCCCCATACTGTCCCATCAGGCTACCCCCTCCCCTCCATACTGTCCCATCAGGCTACCCCCTCTCCTCCATACTGTCCCCTCACATGCCCTCTCCATACTGTTGCCTCAAACTCCCCCATACTGTCTCCTCCCCCGCTTCCATACTGTCCCCTCACACTACCACCTCCCTCATACTGACCTCTGGCACTCCCCTCTAATACGGTCCCCTCACACTCCCTCCCCTCCATAATGACCCCTCCCCTATATTGTCCCCTCACATTACCCCCTCTCACTATCACCATGCTATACCCTTACACTCCCCCTCCCCCTACACACCCTCACCTACACTCTCACCTCCATACTGTTCATTCCCCCTCCCATCCATACTGTCCTTTCACACTAACCATCCCCTCCATACTGTCCCCTCACACTCCCACCTTTCGCCTATTGAACCCTGGAAAATCCACCCTAATACTGACCCCTACATTCCCCCCACTGACCCTTAGCACACCCCCATACTGTCCCCTACCACTCCTTCCATCCCATATTGTCCCCCCACACTCCCTCCTTGCATACTGTGCCATCACACTCCCCCCTCTTCCATACTGTCCCCTCACGCCCCCCTCTTCCATACTGTCCCCTCACGCCCCCCCCTCTTCCATATTGTCCCCTCACGCTCCCCCCCCTCTTCCATATTGTCCCCTCACGCTCCCCCTTCTTCCATACTGTCCCCTCACGCTCCCCCCTCTTCCATACTGTCCCCTCACGCTCCCCTCTTCCATATTGTCCCCTCACGCCCCCCCTCTTCCATATTGTCCCCTCACGCTCCCCCCTCTTCCATATTGTACCCTCACGCTCCCCCCTCTTCCATATTGTCCCCTCACGCTCCCCCCTCTTCCATACTGTCCCCTCACGCTCCCCCCTCTTCCATACTGTCCCCTCACGCTCCCCCCCTCTTCCATACTGTCCCCTCACGCTCCTCCCTTCTCCGTACTGTCCCCTTCCCCCTCCCCCCTCCTCCATACTGTCCCCTTACGCTCCCCCCCTCTTCCATACTGTCCCCTCACGCTCCCCCCCTCTTCCATACTGTCCCCTCACGCTCCCCCCCCCACCTCCATACTGTTCCCTCAGGCTCCCTCCCCCTCCTCCATACTGTCCCCTCAGGATCCCTCCTCCATACTGTCCCCTCACGATCCCCCCTTCTCCATACTGTCCCCTCACGCTCCCCCTTCTCCATACTGTCCCCTCATGCTCCCCCTTCTCCATACTGTCCCCTCACACTCCCCCCTCCTCCATACTGTCCTCTCACGCTCCCTCCATACTGTCCCCTCACGCTCCCTCCATACTGTCCCCTCATGCTCCCCCTTTCTCCATTCTGTCTCCTCACGCTCCCCCTTCTCCATACTGTCCCCTCACGCTCCCCCTTCTCCATACTGTCCCCTCACGCTCCCCCTTCTCCATACTGTCCCCTTACGCTACCACCCTTCTCCATACTGTCCCCTTACGCTACCACCCTCTTCCATACTGTCCCCTCACGCTCCCCCCTCTTCCATACTGTCCCCTCATGCTCCCCCCTCTTCCATACTGTCCTCTCATGCTCCCCCCTCTTCCATACTGTCCCCTCACGCTCCCCCCTCCTCCATACTGTCCCCTCACGCTCCCTCCACACTGTCCCCTCACGCTCCCCCCTTCTCCATACTGTCCCCTCGCACTCCCCCCTTACGCTACCACCCTTCTCCATACTGTCCCCTTACGCTACCCCCCTCCTCCATACTGTCCCCTCATGCTCCCCCCTCCTCCATACTGTCCCCTCACGCTCCCCCCTCCTCCATACTGTCCCCTCACGCTCCCCCCTCCTCCATACTGTCCCCTCACGCTCCCCCCTCTTCCATACTGTCCCCTCATGCTCCCCCCTCTTCCATACTGTCCCCTCACGCTCCCCCCTCCTCCATACTGTCCCCTCACGCTCCCCCCTCCTCCATACTGTCCCCTCACGCTCCCTCCATACTGTCCCCTCACGCTCCCCCCTTCTCCATACTGTCCCCTCGCACTCCCCCCTTACGCTACCACCCTTCTCCATACCGTCCCCTTACGCTACCCCCCTCCTCCATACTGTCCCCTCACGCTCCCCCCTCTTCCATACTGTCCCCTCATGCTCCCCCCTCCTCCATACTGTCCCCTCACGCTCCCCCTCTTCCATACTGTCCCCTCACGCTCCCCCCTCTTCCATACTGTCCCCTCACGCTCCCCCCTCTTCCATACTGTCCCCTCACGCTCCCCCCTCTTCCATACTGTCCCCTCACGCTCCCCCCTCCTCCATACTGTCCCCTCACGCTCCCCCCTCCTCCATACTGTCCCCTCACGCTCCCTCCATACTGTCCCCTCACGCTCCCCCCTGCTCCATACTGTCCCCTCACGCTCCCTCCATACTGTCCCCTCACGCTCCCTCCATACTGTCCCCTCACGCTCCCCCCTTCTCCATACTGTCCCCTCGCACTCCCCCCTTACGCTACCACCCTTCTCCATACCGTCCCCTTACCCTACCCCCCTCCTCCATACTGTCCCCTCACGCTCCCCCCTCTTCCATACTGTCCCCTCATGCTCCCCCCTCCTCCATACTGTCCCCTCACGCTCCCCCCTCTTCCATACTGTCCCCTCACGCTCCCCCCTCCTCCATACTGTCCCCTCACGCTCCCCCCTCTTCCATACTGTCCCCTCACGCTTCCCCCTCTTCCATACTGACCCCTCACGCTCCCCCCTCTTCCATACTGTCCCCTCACGCTCCCCCCTCTTCCATACTGTCCCCTCACGCTCCCCCCTCTTCCATACTGTCCCCTCACGCTCCCTCCTCTTCCATACTGTCCCCTCACGCTCCCCCCTCTTCCATACTGTCCCCTCACGCTCCCCCCTCTTCCATACTGTCCCCTCACGCTCCCCCCTCTTCCATACTGTCCCCTCACGCTCCCTCCTCTTCCATACTGTCCCCTCACGCTCCCTCCTCTTCCATACTGTCCCCTCACGCTCCCCCCTCTTCCATACTGTCCCCTCACGCTCCCCCCTCTTCCATACTGTCCCCTCACGCTCCCCCCTCCTCCACACTGTCCCCTCACGCTCCCCCCTCTTCCACACTGTCCCCTCACGCTCCCCCCTCTTCCATACTGTCCCCTCACGCTCTCCCCTCTTCCATACTGTCCCCTCACGCTCCCCTCTTCTCCATACTGTCCCCTCGCACTTTTCTCCCTTCACGAAATTACTTCCAACAAAGCAGGGGTGACTTCGCCCCCCTGGAAGCACTTCGCCCCCCTGGAAGCACTTAGCTCACTCCTCCTCTTCGGAGTCCGGTCCCTCGGCTTCTTCCGTTGTGGTGGCAGGTGATATGCCGGCGTGACGCCTCTCATATTCTTCTTCTTGGCTTTCAGTGTAAGCACCGGCTCGCAGAATGGCGGAACATAAAGAGGGCTGCCGCCTGGACACTAATGACTGCCGGGGCCCCTGCACAGTGGTTGTGGCCCTGCTTTCCCGCTCCTGTCCGCCAGGAGGCGCTGGCGCGGCCCCGCCCCGTGCAGAGCTCACCTGTACCTGATACCGCCCATGTAACCGGGAGCAGGAGACCCCGGAACAGAGACAAGACCCTGAGCGACCCCCGGACCGAGGAGCGGGACACTTAATGAGGTCGTGAGACCCCGTAGGAGACGGCGTCCTGAGACCACCATGGTGAGAGCCACTGCTACGAGGGGGGGTCCGCTGTGTAGTGATGTGTATGAGGGGGGTCCGCTGTGTAGTGATGTGTATGAGGGGGGTCCGGTGTGTAGTGATGTGTATGAGGGGGGTCCGCTGTGTAGTGATGTGTATGAGGGGAGGGGTCCGCTGTGTAGTGATGTGTATGAGGGGGGGTCCGCTGTGTAGTGATGTGTATGAGGGGAGGGGTCCGCTGTGTAGTGATGTGTATGAGGGGAGGGGTCCGCTGTGTAGTGATGTGTATGAGGGGGGTCCGCTGTGTAGTGATGTGTATGAGGGGGGTCCGGTGTGTAGTGATGTGTATGAGGGGGGGGGTCCGCTGTGTAGTGATGTGTATGAGGGGGGGGGTCCGCTGTGTAGTGATGTGTATGAGGGGGGGGGTCCGCTGTGTAGTGATGTGTATGAGGGGGGTCCGGTGTGTAGTGATGTGTATGAGGGGAGGGGTACGCTGTGTAGTGATGTGTATGAGGGGGGGGGTCCGCTGTGTAGTGATGTGTATGAGGGGGGTCCGCTGTGTAGTGATGTGTATGAGGGGGGTCCGCTGTGTAGTGATGTGTATGAGGGGGGGTCCGGTGTGTAGTGATGTGTATGAGGGGGGGTCCGGTGTGTAGTGATGTGTATGAGGGGGGGTCCGGTGTGTAGTGATGTGTATGAGGGGAGGGGTCCGCTGTGTAGTGATGTGTATGAGGGGGGGTCCGCTGTGTAGTGATGTGTATGAGGGGGGTCCGCTGTGTAGTGATGTGTATGAGGGTAGGGTCCGCTGTGTAGTGATGTGTATGAGGGGAGGGGTCCGCTGTGTAGTGATGTGTATGAGGGGAGGGGTCCGCTGTGTAGTGATGTGTATGAGGGGGGTCCGCTGTGTAGTGATGTGTATGAGGGTAGGGTCCGCTGTGTAGTGATGTGTATGAGGGGGGGTCCGCTGTGTAGTGATGTGTATGAGGGTAGGGTCCGCTGTGTAGTGATGTGTATGAGGGAGGGGTCCGCTGTGTAGTGATGTGTATGAGGGGGGGGGTCCGCTGTGTAGTGATGTGTATGAGAGGGGGGGTCCGCTGTGTAGTGATGTGTATGAGGGGAGGGGTCCGCTGTGTAGTGATGTGTATGAGGGGGGAGGGGTCCGCTGTGTAGTGATGTGTATGAGGGGAGGGGTCCGGTGTGTAGTGATGTGTATGAGGGGAGGGGTCCGGTGTGTAGTGATGTGTATGAGGGGGGTCCGCTGTGTAGTGATGTGTATGAGAGGAGGGGTCCGCTGTGTAGTGATGTGTATGAGGGGAGGGGTCCGGTGTGTAGTGATGTGTATGAGAGGGGGGGTCCGGTGTGTAGTGATGTGTATGAGGGGAGGGGTCCGCTGTGTAGTGATGTGTATGAGAGGGGGGGTCCGGTGTGTAGTGATGTGTATGAGGGGAGGGGTCCGCTGTGTAGTGATGTGTATGAGGGGAGGGGTCCGCTGTGTAGTGATGTGTATGAGGGGAGCGGTCCGGTGTGTAGTGATGTGTATGAGGGGGGTCCGCTGTGTAGTGATGTTGACGCGCCCCTGGGCCTGCTTGGTGTAGCGTTGCGCACGCGGGGACTACCCGGAGCCGGGCCTGTTGGGGGTAGTAGTCTCGTGGCGGTGACCCGGTCCGTGCCCAGGGAGTCAAACTGTGTGGCTGAGTATTAGCAGTAGATGTTGGACGACTACACCACCCGTTGAATGCAGCTATGGAGCTGCCGCTGCAGGGCAGACCGCTGAGGCCGGTGGTACGATTGTGCAGCGTAGATGGTATAACCCCCAACGGGAGGGGTATGGCCTCAGGGCAGCCGACGTGGATGATGGGGGTAGCAGGAACCACTCAGAGACGATGCGGTGTCGTTCAGGGTCTTTACTGGTGATAAAGATAGACCCTCCCGGAGTACTGGCTAGCGATCGGGGCCTGGTCAGTCTTTGAGCAGATGGGATTTCCCCTGGCCAGGCGGAGTTGTAGGCCTCCCCAACTAATTGTACTCTTCTGGCTACCTTGCTAGAGGCGGGTAAAAGTAGCCCACGTCCCTGAGTGTACCGTGTGGTGCTCACCCGTATGGCCGGTGACTCGGGGCCTTCTAGTGGCTTCCGCTCCACGACGGCGGTGCTGGTCCCACGCGTGTGACCGTACCTTCGGGTTTCTTGGCCAGAGGACCTGAAATCCCCTGCCGGTCGGTTTCTGCTGCTGGGTAAGGATTAGTCCCCACAGCCTCGGACTCCGGGTCCGGTGATAATTCTTGAATCAGGGCGAGCTCTACAGCTGCCAGCCCCTGATTCCTTTTAGCGCGACTTCCCAGAGCTCCTGATCTCTCTTTCCTATAGCTGCTCCTCTCCAGACCAGACTTTGTCTCTGTCTGGGACTCCTCTTCTTAACTCCCTAACCCTGCCTCAGCCCCAGTTTTATATAGGGGAAGTTCTTCCCCTCCCAGGACTGGGCAGGAGGTGTGGCATACATAGGATTCCTGACCAAGAGACCTCCCACCTGCTCTCAGACATAATATTGCTATTACTGTGGAACCCAGACCCCTGGGGTGCCACATTCCCCCCTAGTGAAATTTAGTACTCCGGGACTAAACATACTTTTGTCAACATAACAAGGTATAAACAATAACGTTCTGGTAGAAACAACACATAAGGTGGTCACGGCGTGTCCGCAACCGGGTGTAACTTTTGAGGAAAACAAAGGTGTCCATTTCACCAAAACAGGGAGACCGTAACCAGGTAGGGGTCTGTCCTGCCCCGAGTCCTTATCAGTCTTTTAGTCCGTCCTGGGTTACGCGCCAACTATATGCACAAAGGATTCCCGGTAAATCCACCAAAGACTCCTACAAATAACTAGAAACACATAATTATACACAAGCAACAATAAACAGGTAAACATTAATAGAATAGCTTGAACATTTAGATCCTCCACCGTATGGGCAACTGGCCTCTAGTGACCCTAGTGGACCTACGGAGCTGGCTGACTGGTCCTGAGCTACAGGGTATAGGAGCTGTCAAGGGTAAACTGGGCAGCCGTCTACGGACTCTTTGGCTCACTAGGGGTATGGCAGGCTCACTATAAGCAGAGGGTTGATTCTCCGGGTCTGCTTGTGTGGGGTCTTCTGCCTCCTGGACCGGCTGTTCTTCCAGCTCTACCTGTGTCTCCGTAGGCACTTGGGATGCTGGTTGGAGGAACGTGAGGACGGGTACCACAACAGCACCATTGACTTGAGTCCAAGACCGAGGGAAGTCTCCGAGCACAGTACTAACCATATCTTCCCTTTCCTCTACGGGTCGAGGGTCTTCTTGTGCCTCTTCAGGGTTCCGTAGCTGTTCAGGACACTTCTTCAGGTGATCCCGGGATACAATGGCTGTGGTTTCCCCTCCGTCTTTACTGATTGTACAGATCTTTGGGTTGTCGTGGCTTGAGGGCAGTACGGTGTACGGGTCCTTCTCCCACTGGTCGTCCAACTTGTGGAGCCGTCTTTTCCTCTTCAAGACCTGCTCTCCGGGCACCAGGGGAACAGCGGGAGCATACTGGTTGTAAGTTTTCTCCTGTCTTTCCCTAGCATGACAGAGACTTCGCTCCACGCTCTCCTGTACTTTCCGGTACTGCTGCTGCCTCTCTGTGTCCCAGTCTGCTTCTGGTGAAGTGTCCTCGGGTGTCAGGACTCCCATCTCCAGATCAACAGGAAGCTTACCAGGTCTTGTCCTCATTAGGTAAGCCGGGGTACAGTTGGTGGAACCTACAGGGATGTGGTTGTATAGGTCCACCAGGTCGGGCAGCTTTTCAGGCCACAGACTACGTTCTTCCAGGGGCAATGTTTTCAGAAGATCTATCACCACCTGGTTCATTTTCTCACAAAGTCCATTAGTTTGCGGGTGATAGGGTGTTGTTCTAATCTTCCGGCAGCCATACAGGGTGCAGAACTCCTGGAAGACTTCCACTTCAAAGGCAGGCCCCTGGTCCGTCAGCACCTGCTCCAGGTATCCGTGCGGACGGCAGAAGTGCTGCTGGAAGGCTCTAGCTGCTGTTTGAGCCGTTAAGTCCTTGACGGGGACGACAACCAAGAACCGGGAGTAGTGATCCACGATGGTTAACGCGTAGACGTAGCCACTTCTGCTTGGGGTCAGTTTTACATGATCCAAGGCTACCAGTTCCAACGGCTGTCTGGTGATGATGGACTGCAGGGGAGTCTTCTGGCTGGCACGGTCCCTCCTTCTTAGGTTGCATGGGCCACAGTCTCTGCACCACCTCTCGATGGTTCCTCTCATGCCTACCCAATGGAACCGCCCGCGCAGCAGGAACTCCAGCTTCTTCCATCCGAAGTGCCCAGCTCCGTCGTGGTATGCCTCCATCACCATAGCTGCGTCTCTTCTTGGCACCACTACTTGCCAGATTAGTTCATGCGTCCGGGAGTTAACCATTCTGCGGCACAACTTCCCCTTGTAAAGGAACAGTCGACTTTTCTCAGCCCACAGTTGCTTGGCTTCCTCCGGAGCGTCTGGGTCAAGGCGTGCATCTGGCCGAGTCAGCATCTCCTTTACCAGTCGGACGGCAGGGTCACTGTCTTGCGTCTCCGCCCAGTTGTAATGAGGTAATGGGTTGAACGTAGCGGATTGCTTACTCCTTACACGGTGGGAATACTGGATAGTCCCATGACGGTGGAACGCGGGGAGTTCAACTTCTTCCAGTTCCTCTGAATCTTCCCCTACGTCCGGTAGGTTCGGCATCCTGGACAGGGCGTCCGCGTTGGTATTGGAGCGTCCTGCCCGGTATTTGATTGTAAACTCATAGTTGGACAAGCGGGCCATCCATCTCTGTTCTAGGGCACCGAGTCTTGCAGTGTCCAGGTGTGTCAACGGGTTGTTATCCGTGTACACGGTGAACCGGGAAGCAGCGAGGTAGTGCTTAAAGCGTTCGGTGACTGCCCACACCACTGCCAGGAACTCTAGCTTAAATGAGCTGTAATTCTCAGGGTTTCTTTCGGTGGGTCGCAGTTTTCGGCTGGCGTAAGCAATTACCCGTTCCTTCCCCTGCTGGATCTGGGACAGTACGGCTCCTAGCCCGATGTTACTGGCGTCGGTGTAGAGGATAAAGGGCTGGCTATAATCAGGGTACGCCAGGATTTCATCCCCCGTGAGGGCCATCTTCAGCTGGCGGAAGGACTCTTCTTCCAGCTTCTCCCATCTGAAGGGTGGCTTCTGGTTCTTGGCCTTCCTGGACTGGCCTATCAGGAGGTCCTGCATAGGAGCTGCCTTTTTGGTGAAACCGGGAATGAACCTTCGGTAGTAGCCTACCAACCCGAGGAACTGCCTCACTTCCTTTACGCTGGAGGGGCTTGGCCATTCCTTAATTGCGGTGATCTTATCAGGGTCGGGAGCCACTCCGTCAGCACTCACCACGTGTCCCAGGTACTGCACCTTTGGCTTCAGGAGGTGACACTTGGAGGGTTTCACCTTTAGGCCGTAACTTGCCAGAGCTTCGAACACTTCCGCCAGGTGTTTCAGGTGGTCCTCGTAGGTCTTGGAATAGACGATGACATCGTCCAGGTATAACAGGACCGTCTCAAAGTTTCGGTGTCCCAGACAGCATTCCATCAATCGCTGGAAGGTTCCTGGTGCGTTGCAGAGTCCGAACGGCATGCAGGTAAACTCGCTAAGTCCCATCGGGGTGGTGAATGCGGTCTTCTCCCGGTCCGCCTCTGCTACAGGAACCTGCCAGTACCCGCTAGTGAGATCCAAGGTGGAGAAGAAGTTAGCAGATTTTAAAGCAGCAAAGACTCCTCTATTCTTGGTAAGGGGTACGCATCTTTGTGTGTGATACGGTTAATTTTCCGGTAATGTACACACATTCTCATGGTGTTGTCTTTCTTTTTGACCAAGACTAGTGGAGCTGCCCAGGGGCTACAGCTATCCCTGATTACCCCAGCCTCCTTCATGTCTCTAAGCATCCCCTTGGCGTGTTGGTAGTGTGCAGGGGGTACGGGTCGATACCTCTCTTTTATGGGAGGATGGTCTCCCGTGGGGATGTGGTGTTCTACCCCCTTGACTCGCCCGAAGTCTAACGGGTGTTTACTAAACACTTTCTCGTACTCTCGAACCACCCGGTAGACTCCCTGTTTCTGGTGGGAGGGAGTGGAGTCAGTACCCAAATGTAGTTGCTGACACCAATCCTCCATTATTTTCGTAGAGCCGTTACCTTCCTCCGGGTGAGATGGAGGCAAGGGTTCCACAGACTGTATAGAATTTTGGTTGATAGTATATAATTTGGCTAGCGTAGCATACCGGGGCAGGTATACTTCCCTTTTCCCGATATTTATTATACGAACGGGCACCCTCCCATGGCGTACATCAACTACCCCCCGTGCTGTCAAAATGGTGGGCCTACTGTCTGAGTAGACTGGTTCTACCATGGCCTGGTAATCTCTACCTCTCAGACCAATAGCTGCCCGGCACCAAATCATCATTTCACTTTTCGGGGGCATGGCAATAGGGAAAGGGTCACACATTCTTACGCTACCAATCTCACCACCGGAGAGTTCCACCTGTTGCCGTCGCATCAGTGCCCGGATCTCTTTCTGGAGCACTCGCTGCTGGCCGGAGCTGGCGTTCTTGGCAACCTGCTGTAAAATGAAAATCACCTCTGCAAGACAATTTTCAATCACATTAGTTCCTAGAGTTATCTTTGGGTGACTCTCGCGCTTGTCAATGTCTACAATGATCAATCCCTGTGCTGCCAGTTCGACTCTACCGATTTTAATGGTCATTTCTTTAAATCCGATCTGTGGCACGGGCTGACCATTACTGGCGATGATACTCAAGTCGTCTTCTGGATAGCGGGTTATATCCGAGTCATTCCAGTACTGCTTGAAGAGCACGTACGGGATGGTGGTGACCTGTGACCCGGTGTCCAGTAGGGCACTCATAGGGATGCCATCCAGTACCACAGGCAAGACTGGACGTCCTCCCACATATTTGTCGCGCCAGTTCGATGGGCCTGGTGATCTTTTTCCTGGGGGTTGGCCCTCTACCCCAGGTTGTGCCAGTTTAAAGGACAGTACCTTGCCATATGTCCGGGTTGATTGCAGCGGCGGCAGATAGGTTGTCCGTCCTCGTTGTACCGGTCGCTGGGTCTTCCTCTGGCCGGTGGGGTCCTCCTTGGTCGACGCCACGGGATGTCCTCCGGTCCGGATGCCAGCTGGATCTTCCCTGGAGTGGAAACCTGTAAAGACTGCACAGTTCGGGTTAGCGCAGCAACGCTTTTAACTAGCTCTTGGACCTGATGGTGCAGGTCCGGAGCCGGGTCATTGTTCAAAGCCTGCGCATCAGCCCACACAGGCCCTGCCGACAAGGGCGCCGCCTCCTGGTGGTAAGTGATAGCTGGGCGCCTGTGGGTCACAACGCCACCCGGTGTCGGTTCTCGGAGCACCCGGATGGCTCTGTCCTTGAACTGTGCAAAGTCCAGATGAGGATCCTGTAAGGCTATGGCCCGCAACTGGGTTCGGTGGACATTGCAATATAGTCCCTCTATAAATTGCTCGGTCAACAGCCTGTCCTCGTTTCCCACGCTGTCAGGGTCGGTCTGCTTAATGGCTCTCAGTGCCTCTTGTAGGTTTAGTGCATAGTCCCTTATACTCTCATGTGCTCGCTGCTTGCACCCATAGAATCTAAGCTTAATCTCGGCTGAGGTGCGGGTATCAAAGGTGTCCCTCAGCCGGGTTAGTATCCCTGCGACAATCCTCCTCCCAGGTGGCCAGGACTTTACCTCCCTTTGGGCTGCCTCGGTTAGTTGGGCCACCAGGATGCTCACTTTTTGCTCTTCTGTGAGGGGGTACACCTGGAAGAGGCTATCCAGCTTTTCTTTAAAGTCATTCAGGGTATGTGACTCCCCTGAGTACTGGGGTAGCCAGGCTGCTCCCGGGATATAGGGCATGGTGAAAGGCATGACTGCAGCAGCGGTGGCGCTGGCGGGGGTTGAGGCAGTGAAGCTCTCC
Source organism: Phyllobates terribilis (assembly GCF_046119375.1). Lineage (NCBI taxonomy): Eukaryota > Metazoa > Chordata > Amphibia > Anura > Dendrobatidae > Phyllobates > Phyllobates terribilis. The sequence continues at coordinate 8,519,179 of NW_027362766.1, read as the reverse complement.
TCCGTATCCGACATCTTTCTCCCCCCCTAGTGGACCGTGGCCTACCTTGCGATGATCCTCTTCCGTAGGCCGCGGCTCCGCAGTGGATCGTCAGGGTTGAGGACCTTCCGTCGCGCTCCTGTGACGTCGGCGTCTGCTGGGCTCCTTCCAGGACCTTACGCAACGTCCTGACGTGAGGCGGGGCTTCAGTTCTCGCGCACTTTCAGAGTCCACGCCCCTCTTCTTCCCGCACGGCGTCTTCAAGATGGCGTCCAACGGCGGGAAAACTCCACGGATGGCGGGAAGAAGGCAGAAGATGGCGCCGGATGGCGGGAAAACTTCGCGGATGGCGGGAAGAAGGTAGAAGATGGCGCCGGATGGCGGGAAAACTTCGCGGATGGCGGGAATCTTCACCACTGGTAAGTTTGAACAGTCTTTTTCAGGCACGCAGTACCCGGTGGTTGCGGGCACGAAATCCTGCCGACTACGCCAAAGTTGACGCGCCCCTGGGCCTGCTTGGTGTAGCGTTGCGCACGCGGGGACTACCCGGAGCCGGGCCTGTTGGGGGTAGTAGTCTCGTGGCGGTGACCCGGTCCGTGCCCAGGGAGTCAAACTGTGTGGCTGAGTATTAGCAGTAGATGTTGGACGACTACGCCACCCGTTGAATGCAGCTATGGAGCTGCCGCTGCAGGGTAGACCGCTGAGGCCGGTGGTACGATTGTGCAGCGTAGATGGTATAACCCCCAACGGGAGGGGTATGGCCTCAGGGCAGCCGACGTGGATGATGGGGGTAGCAGGAACCACTCAGAGACGATGCGGTGTAGTTCAGGGTCTTTACTGGTGATAAAGATAGACCCTCCCGGAGTACTGGCTAGCGATCGGGGCCTGGTCAGTCTTTGAGCAGATGGGATTTCCCCTGGCCAGGCGGAGTTGTAGGCCTCCCCAACTAATTGTACTCTTCTGGCTACCTTGCTAGAGGCGGGTAAAAGTAGCCCACGTCCCTGAGTGTACCGTGTGGTGCTCACCCGTATGGCCGGTGACTCGGGGCCTTCTAGTGGCTTCCGCTCCACGACGGCGGTGCTGGTCCCACGCGTGTGACCGTACCTTCGGGTTTCTTGGCCAGAGGACCTGAAATCCCCTGCCGGTCGGTTTCTGCTGCTGGGTAAGGATTAGTCCCCACAGCCTCGGACTCCGGGTCCGGTGATAATTCTTCAATCAGGGCGAGCTCTACAGCTGCCAGCCCCTGATTCCTTTTAGCGCGACTTCCCAGAGCTCCTGATCTCTCTTTCCTATAGCTGCTCCTCTCCAGACCAGACTTTGTCTCTGTCTGGGACTCCTCTTCTTAACTCCCTAACCCTGCCTCAGCCCCAGTTTTATATAGGGGAAGTTCTTCCCCTCCCAGGACTGGGCAGGAGGTGTGGCATGCATAGGATTCCTGACCAAGAGACCTCCCACCTGCTCTCAGACATAATATTGCTATTACTGTGGAACCCAGACCCCTGGGGTGCCACAATGTGTATGGGGGGGGGGTCCGCTGTGTAGTGATGTGTATGGGGGGGGGGGTCCGCTGTGTAGTGATGTGTATGAGGGGAGGGGTCCGGTGTGTAGTGATGTGTATGGGGGGGGGGGTCCGCTGTGTAGTGATGTGTATGAGGGGGGTCCGCTGTGTAGTGATGTGTATGAGGGGGGTCCGGTGTGTAGTGATGTGTATGAGGGGGGGTCCGCTGTGTAGTGATGTGTATTGGGGGGGGGTCCGCTGTGTAGTGATGTGTATGAGGGGAGGGGTCCGCTGTGTAGTGATGTGTATGAGGGGGGAGGGGTCCGGTGTGTAGTGATGTGTATGAGGGGGGTCCGGTGTGTAGTGATGTGTATGAGGGGGGTCCGCTGTGTAGTGATGTGTATGAGGGGGGAGGGGTCCGGTGTGTAGTGATGTGTATGAGGGGGGTCCGCTGTGTAGTGATGTGTATGAGGGGAGGGGTCCGGTGTGTAGTGATGTGTATGAGGGGGGTCCGCTGTTTAGTGATGTGTATGAGGGGAGGGGTCCGGTGTGTAGTGATGTGTATGAGGGGAGGGGTCCGGTGTGTAGTGATGTGTATGAGGGGGGTCCGCTGTGTAGTGATGTGTATGAGGGGAGGGGTCCGGTGTGTAGTGATGTGTATGAGGGGGGGGGGGGTCCGGTGTGTAGTGATGTGTATGAGGGGGGGGTCCGCTGTGTAGTGATGTGTATGAGGGGAGGGGTCCGGTGTGTAGTGATGTGTATGAGGGGGGGGGTCCGGTATGTAGTGATGTGTATGAGGGGGGGGGTCCGGTATGTAGTGATGTGTATGAGGGGGGGGGGGTCCGGTGTGTAGTGATGTGTATGAGGGGGGGGTCCGCTGTGTAGTGATGTGTATGAGGGGAGGGGTCCGCTGTGTAGTGATGTGTATGAGGGGAGGGGTCCGCTGTGTAGTGATGTGTATGAGGGGAGGGGTCCGCTGTGTAGTGATGTGTATGAGGGGAGGGGTCCGCTGTGTAGTGATGTGTATGAGGGGGGGTCCGCTGTGTAGTGATGTGTATGAGGGGGGTCCGCTGTGTAGTGATGTGTATGAGGGGAGGGGTCCGCTGTGTAGTGATGTGTATGAGGGGGGGGGGGTCCGCTGTGTAGTGATGTGTATGAGGGTAGGGTCCGCTGTGTAGTGATGTGTATGAGGGGAGGGGTCCGGTGTGTAGTGATGTGTATGAGGGGGGGTCCGGTGTGTAGTGATGTGTATGAGGGGGGTCCGGTGGCTGCGGGTCTTTGTGTACTATGAGCCCCATCATCATTGATCTTGCGTCTTCTCGTTCAGCGACTTTCCTGCCACAGTTGGTTCCTCCGGGAGGAAGAGACAACTTCATACAGAAACCAATGAGAACAGCCATAGTGTGACCTGTATCTGATCCTCTCCTGTGTGATACTGTCTGCTGAGCCGTGTATCTAATCCTCTCCTGTGTGATACTGTCTGCTGAGCTTTGTATCTAATCCTCTCCTGTGTGATACTGTCTGCTGAGCTGTGTATCTAATCCTCTCCTGTGTGATACTGTCTGCTGAGCTTTGTATCTAATCCTCTCCCGTGTGATACTCTCTGCTGAGCTGTGTATCTAATCCTCTCCTGTGTGATACTGTCTGCTGAGTCGTGTATCTAATCCTCTCCTGTGTGATACTGTCTGCTGAGCCGTGTATCTAATCCTATCCTGTGTGATACTCTCTGCTGAGCCGTGTATCTAATCCTCTCCTGTGTGATACTCTCTGCTGAGCCGTGTATCTAATCCTCTCCTGTGTGATACTGTCTGCTGAGCCGTGTATCTAATCCTCTCCTGTGTGATACTGTCTGCTGAGCCGTGTATCTAATCCTCTCCTGTGTGATACTCTCTGCTGAGCCGTATCTAATCCTCTCCTGTGTGATACTCTCTGCTGAGCCGTGTATCTAATCCTCTCCTGTGTGATACTGTCTGCTGAGCCGTGTATCTAATCCTCTCCTGTGTGATACTGTCTGCTGAGCCGTGTATCTAATCCTCTCCTGTGTGATACTCTCTGCTGAGCCGTATCTAATCCTCTCCTGTGTGATACTCTCTGCTGAGCTGTGTATCTAATCCTATCCTGTGTGATACTGTCTGCTGAGCCGTGTATCTAATCCTCTCCTGTGTGATACTCTCTGCTGAGCCGTGTATCTAATCCTCTCCTGTGTGATACTGTCTGCTGAGCCGTGTATCTAATCCTCTCCTGTGTGATACTGTCTGCTGAGCCGTGTATCTAATCCTTTCCTGTGTGATACTGTCTGCTGAGCCGTGTATCTAATCTTCTCCTGTGTGATACTGTCTGCTGAGCCGTGTATCTAATCCTATCCTGTATGATACTGTCTGCTGAGCTTTGTATCTAATCCTCTCCCGTGTGATACTCTCTGCTGAGCTGTGTATCTAATCCTCTCCTGTGTGATACTGTCTGCTGAGTCGTGTATCTAATCCTCTCCTGTGTGATACTGTCTGCTGAGCCGTGTATCTAATCCTATCCTGTGTGATACTCTCTGCTGAGCCGTGTATCTAATCCTCTCCTGTGTGATACTCTCTGCTGAGCCGTGTATCTAATCCTCTCCTGTGTGATACTGTCTGCTGAGCCGTGTATCTAATCCTCTCCTGTGTGATACTGTCTGCTGAGCCGTGTATCTAATCCTCTCCTGTGTGATACTCTCTGCTGAGCCGTATCTAATCCTCTCCTGTGTGATACTCTCTGCTGAGCCGTGTATCTAATCCTCTCCTGTGTGATACTGTCTGCTGAGCCGTGTATCTAATCCTCTCCTGTGTGATACTGTCTGCTGAGCCGTGTATCTAATCCTCTCCTGTGTGATACTCTCTGCTGAGCCGTATCTAATCCTCTCCTGTGTGATACTCTCTGCTGAGCTGTGTATCTAATCCTATCCTGTGTGATACTGTCTGCTGAGCCGTGTATCTAATCCTCTCCTGTGTGATACTCTCTGCTGAGCCGTGTATCTAATCCTCTCCTGTGTGATACTGTCTGCTGAGCCGTGTATCTAATCCTCTCCTGTGTGATACTGTCTGCTGAGCCGTGTATCTAATCCTTTCCTGTGTGATACTGTCTGCTGAGCCGTGTATCTAATCTTCTCCTGTGTGATACTGTCTGCTGAGCCGTGTATCTAATCCTATCCTGTATGATACTGTCTGCTGAGCTTTGTATCTAATCCTCTCCCGTGTGATACTCTCTGCTGAGCTGTGTATCTAATCCTCTCCTGTGTGATACTGTCTGCTGAGTCGTGTATCTAATCCTCTCCTGTGTGATACTGTCTGCTGAGCCGTGTATCTAATCCTATCCTGTGTGATACTCTCTGCTGAGCCGTGTATCTAATCCTCTCCTGTGTGATACTCTCTGCTGAGCCGTGTATCTAATCCTCTCCTGTGTGATACTGTCTGCTGAGCCGTGTATCTAATCCTCTCCTGTGTGATACTGTCTGCTGAGCCGTGTATCTAATCCTCTCCTGTGTGATACTCTCTGCTGAGCCGTATCTAATCCTCTCCTGTGTGATACTCTCTGCTGAGCCGTGTATCTAATCCTCTCCTGTGTGATACTGTCTGCTGAGCCGTGTATCTAATCCTCTCCTGTGTGATACTGTCTGCTGAGCCGTGTATCTAATCCTCTCCTGTGTGATACTCTCTGCTGAGCCGTATCTAATCCTCTCCTGTGTGATACTCTCTGCTGAGCTGTGTATCTAATCCTATCCTGTGTGATACTGTCTGCTGAGCCGTGTATCTAATCCTCTCCTGTGTGATACTCTCTGCTGAGCCGTGTATCTAATCCTCTCCTGTGTGATACTGTCTGCTGAGCCGTGTATCTAATCCTCTCCTGTGTGATACTGTCTGCTGAGCCGTGTATCTAATCCTTTCCTGTGTGATACTGTCTGCTGAGCCGTGTATCTAATCTTCTCCTGTGTGATACTGTCTGCTGAGCCGTGTATCTAATCCTATCCTGTATGATACTGTCTGCTGAGCCGTGTATCTAATCCTCTCCTGTGTGATACTGTCTGCTGAGCCGTGTATCTAATCCTCTCCTGTGTGATACTCTATGCTGAGCTGTGTATCTAATCCTATCCTGTGTGATACTGTCTGCTGAGCCGTGTATCTAATCCTCTCCTGTGTGATACTGTCTGCTGAGCCGTGTATCTAATCCTTTCTTGTGTGATACTGTCTGCTGAGCCGTGTATCTAATCCTCTCCTGTGTGATACTGTCTGCTGAGCCGTGTATCTAATCCTCTCCTGTGTGATACTGTCTGCTGAGCTTTGTATCTAATCCTCTCCCGTGTGATACTCTCTGCTGAGCTGTGTATCTAATCCTCTCCTGTGTGATACTGTCTGCTGAGTCGTGTATCTGATCCTCTCCCGTGTGATACTCTATGCTGAGCTGTGTATCTAATCCTCTCCTGTGTGATACTCTATGCTGAGCTGTGTATCTAATCCTCTCCTGTGTGATACTGTCTGCTGAGCTGTGTATCTAATTCTATCCTGTGTGATACTGTCTGCTGAGCCGTGTATCTAATCCTATCCTGTGTGATACTCTCTGCTGAGCCGTGTATCTAATCCTCTCCTGTGTGATACTCTCTGATGAGTCGTGTATCTAATCCTATCCTGTGTGATACTCTCTGCTGAGCCGTGTATCTAATCCTCTCCTGTGTGATACTGTCTGCTGAGCCGTGTATCTAATCCTCTCCTGTGTGATACTGTCTGCTGAGCCGTGTATCTAATCCTCTCCTGTGTGATACTGTCTGCTGAGCCGTGTATCTAATCCTCTCCTGTGTGATACTCTCTGCTGAGCCGTATCTAATCCTCTCCTGTGTGATACTCTCTGCTGAGCCGTGTATCTAATCCTCTCCTGTGTGATACTGTCTGCTGAGCCGTGTATCTAATCCTCTCCTGTGTGATACTGTCTGCTGAGCCGTGTATCTAATCCTCTCCTGTGTGATACTCTCTGCTGAGCCGTATCTAATCCTCTCCTGTGTGATACTCTCTGCTGAGCCGTGTATCTAATCCTATCCTGTGTGATACTGTCTGCTGAGCCGTGTATCTAATCCTCTCCTGTGTGATACTCTCTGCTGAGCCGTGTATCTAATCCTCTCCTGTGTGATACTCTCTGCTGAGCTGTGTATCTAATCCTCTCCTGTGTGATACTCTCTGCTGAGCCGTGTATCTAATCCTATCCTGTGTGATACTCTCTGCTGAGCCGTGTATCTAATCCTCTCCTGTGTGATACTGTCTGCTGAGCCGTGTATCTGATCCTCTCCTGTGTGATACTCTCTTCTGAGCCGTGTATCTAATCCTATCCTGTGTGATACTCTCTGCTGAGCCGTGTATCTAATCCTCTCCTGTGTGATACTCTCTGCTGAGCCGTGTATCTAATCCTCTCCTGTGTGATACTGTCTGCTGAGCCGTGTATCTAATCCTCTCCTGTGTGATACTGTCTGCTGAGCCGTGTATCTAATCCTCTCCTGTGTGATACTCTCTGCTGAGCCGTATCTAATCCTCTCCTGTGTGATACTCTCTGCTGAGCCGTGTATCTAATCCTCTCCTGTGTGATACTGTCTGCTGAGCCGTGTATCTAATCCTCTCCTGTGTGATACTGTCTGCTGAGCCGTGTATCTAATCCTCTCCTGTGTGATACTCTCTGCTGAGCCGTATCTAATCCTCTCCTGTGTGATACTCTCTGCTGAGCTGTGTATCTAATCCTATCCTGTGTGATACTGTCTGCTGAGCCGTGTATCTAATCCTCTCCTGTGTGATACTCTCTGCTGAGCCGTGTATCTAATCCTCTCCTGTGTGATACTGTCTGCTGAGCCGTGTATCTAATCCTCTCCTGTGTGATACTCTCTGCTGAGCCGTATCTAATCCTCTCCTGTGTGATACTCTCTGCTGAGCTGTGTATCTAATCCTATCCTGTGTGATACTGTCTGCTGAGCTGTGTATCTAATCCTCTCCTGTGTGATACTCTCTGCTGAGCTGTGTATCTAATCCTCTCCTGTGTGATACTCTCTGCTGAGCCGTGTATCTAATCCTATCCTGTGTGATACTCTCTGCTGAGCCTTGTATCTAATCCTCTCCTGTGTGATACTGTCTGCTGAGCCGTGTATCTAATCCTCTCCTGTGTGATACTGTCTGCTGAGCCGTGTATCTAATCCTCTCCTGTGTGATACTGTCTGCTGAGCCGTGTATCTAATCCTCTCCTGTGTGATACTGTCTGCTGAGCTGTGTATCTAATCCTCTCGTGTGTGATACTCTCTGCTGAGCTGTGTATCTAATCCTCTCCTGTGTGATACTCTCTGCTGAGCCGTGTATCTAATCCTATCCTGTGTGATACTCTCTGCTGAGCCGTGTATCTAATCCTCTCCTGTGTGATACTGTCTGCTGAGCCGTGTATCTAATCCTCTCCTGTGTGATACTGTCTGCTGAGCTGTGTATCTAATCCTCTCCTGTGTGATACTCTCTGCTGAGCCGTGTATCTAACCTCTCCTGTGTGATACTGTCTGCTGAGCCATGTATCTAATCCTCTCCTGTGTGATACTCTCTGCTGAGCCGTATCTAATCCTCTCCTGTGTGATACTCTCTGCTGAGCTGTGTATCTGATCCTCTCCTGTGTGATACTGTCTGCTGAGCCGTGTATCTGATCCTCTCCTGTGTGATACTCTCTTCTGAGCCGTGTATCTAATCCTATCCTGTGTGATACTCTCTGCTGAGCTGTGTATCTAATCCTCTCCTGTGTGATACTCTCTTCTGAGCCGTGTATCTAATCCTATCCTGTGTGATACTCTCTGCTGAGCTGTGTATCTAATCCTCTCCTGTGTGATACTCTCTGCTGAGCCGTGTATCTAATCCTCTCCTGTGTGATACTTTCTGCTGAGCCGTGTATCTAATCCTCTCCTGTGTGATACTGTCTGCTGAGCCGTGTATCTAATCCTCTCCTGTGTGATACTGTCTGCTGAGCCGTGTATCTAATCCTCTCCTGTGTGATACTGTCTGCTGAGCCGTGTATCTAATCCTCTCCTATGTGATACTGTCTGCTGAGCCGTGTATCTAATCCTCTCCTGTGTGATACTGTCTGCTGAGCCGTGTATCTAATCCTCTCCTGTGTGATACTGTCTGCTGAGCTGTGTATCTAATCCTATCCTGTGTGATACTCTCTGCTGAGCCGTGTATCTAATCCTCTCCTGTGTGATACTGTCTGCTGAGCTGTGTATCTAATCCTCTCCTATGTGATACTGTCTGCTGAGCCGTGTATCTAATCCTCTCCTGTGTGATACTGTCTGCTGAGCCGTGTATCTAATCCTATCCTGTGTGATACTGTCTGCTGAGCCGTGTATCTAATCCTATCCTGTGTGATACTCTCTGCTGAGCCGTGTATCTAATCCTCTCCTGTGTGATACTGTCTGCTGAGCTGTGTATCTAATCCTCTCCTGTGTGATACTGTCTGCTGAGCTGTGTATCTAATCCTCTCCTGTGTGATACTCTCTTCTGAGCCGTGTATCTAATCCTCTCCTGTGTGATACTCTCTGCTGAGCCGTGTATCTAACCTCTCCTGTGTGATACTGTCTGCTGAGCCGTGTATCTAATCCTCTCCTGTGTGATACTCTCTGCTGAGCCGTGTATCTAATCCTCTCCTGTGTGATACTCTCTGCTGAGCCGTGTATCTGATCCTCTCCTGTGTGATACTGTCTGCTGAGCCGTGTATCTGATCCTCTCCTGTGTGATACTCTCTTCTGAGCCGTGTATCTAATCCTATCCTGTGTGATACTCTCTGCTGAGCTGTGTATCTAATCCTCTCCTGTGTGATACTCTCTGCTGAGCCGTGTATCTAATCCTCTCCTGTGTGATACTTTCTGCTGAGCCGTGTATCTAATCCTCTCCTGTGTGATACTGTCTGCTGAGCCGTGTATCTAATCCTCTCCTGTGTGATACTGTCTGCTGAGCCGTGTATCTAATCCTCTCCTGTGTGATACTGTCTGCTGAGCTGTGTATCTAATCCTCTCCTATGTGATACTGTCTGCTGAGCTGTGTATCTAATCCTCTCCTGTGTGATACTGTCTGCTGAGCTGTGTATCTAATCCTATCCTGTGTGATACTGTCTGCTGAGCCGTGTATCTAATCCTCTCCTGTGTGATACTGTCTGCTGAGCCGTGTATCTAATCCTCTCCTGTGTGATACTGTCTGCTGAGCCGTGTATCTAATCCTCTCCTGTGTGATACTGTCTGCTGAGCTGTGTATCTAATCCTCTCCTGTGTGATACTGTCTGCTGAGCCGTGTATCTAATCCTATCCTGTGTGATACTCTCTGCTGAGCTGTGTATCTAATCCTCTCCTGTGTGATACTGTCTGCTGAGCCGTGTATCTAATCCTCTCCTGTGTGATACTGTCTGCTGAGCTGTGTATCTAATCCTCTCCTGTGTGATACTCTCTGCTGAGCCGTGTATCTAACCTCTCCTGTGTGATACTGTCTGCTGAGCCATGTATCTAATCCTCTCCTGTGTGATACTCTCTGCTGAGCCGTATCTAATCCTCTCCTGTGTGATACTCTCTGCTGAGCCGTGTATCTAATCCTCTCCTGTGTGATACTCTCTTCTGAGCCGTGTATCTAATCCTATCCTGTGTGATACTCTCTGCTGAGCCGTGTATCTGATCCTCTCCTGTGTGATACTGTCTGCTGAGCCGTGTATCTGATCCTCTCCTGTGTGATACTCTCTTCTGAGCCGTGTATCTAATCCTATCCTGTGTGATACTCTCTGCTGAGCCGTGTATCTAATCCTCTCCTGTGTGATACTCTCTGCTGAGCCGTGTATCTAATCCTCTCCTGTGTGATACTGTCTGCTGAGCCGTGTATCTAATCCTCTCCTGTGTGATACTGTCTGCTGAGCCGTGTATCTAATCCTCTCCTGTGTGATACTCTCTGCTGAGCCGTATCTAATCCTCTCCTGTGTGATACTCTCTGCTGAGCCGTGTATCTAATCCTCTCCTGTGTGATACTGTCTGCTGAGCCGTGTATCTAATCCTCTCCTGTGTGATACTGTCTGCTGAGCCGTGTATCTAATCCTCTCCTGTGTGATACTCTCTGCTGAGCCGTATCTAATCCTCTCCTGTGTGATACTCTCTGCTGAGCTGTGTATCTAATCCTATCCTGTGTGATACTGTCTGCTGAGCCGTGTATCTAATCCTCTCCTGTGTGATACTCTCTGCTGAGCCGTGTATCTAATCCTCTCCTGTGTGATACTGTCTGCTGAGCCGTGTATCTAATCCTCTCCTGTGTGATACTCTCTGCTGAGCCGTATCTAATCCTCTCCTGTGTGATACTCTCTGCTGAGCTGTGTATCTAATCCTCTCCTGTGTGATACTCTCTGCTGAGCCGTGTATCTAATCCTATCCTGTGTGATACTCTCTGCTGAGCCTTGTATCTAATCCTCTCCTGTGTGATACTGTCTGCTGAGCCGTGTATCTAATCCTCTCCTGTGTGATACTGTCTGCTGAGCTGTGTATCTAATCCTCTCCTGTGTGATACTCTCTTCTGAGCCGTGTATCTAATCCTATCCTGTGTGATACTCTCTGCTGAGCTGTGTATCTAATCCTCTCCTGTGTGATACTCTCTTCTGAGCCGTGTATCTAATCCTATCCTGTGTGATACTCTCTGCTGAGCTGTGTATCTAATCCTCTCCTGTGTGATACTCTCTGCTGAGCCGTGTATCTAATCCTCTCCTGTGTGATACTTTCTGCTGAGCCGTGTATCTAATCCTCTCCTATGTGATACTGTCTGCTGAGCCGTGTATCTAATCCTCTCCTGTGTGATACTGTCTGCTGAGCCGTGTATCTAATCCTCTCCTGTGTGATACTGTCTGCTGAGCTGTGTATCTAATCCTCTCCTGTGTGATACTGTCTGCTGAGCTGTGTATCTAATCCTCTCCTGTGTGATACTGTCTGCTGAGCTGTGTATCTAATCCTCTCCTGTGTGATACTCTCTTCTGAGCCGTGTATCTAATCCTATCCTGTGTGATACTCTCTGCTGAGCCGTGTATCTAATCCTCTCCTGTGTGATACTTTCTGCTGAGCCGTGTATCTAATCCTCTCCTATGTGATACTGTCTGCTGAGCTGTGTATCTAATCCTCTCCTGTGTGATACTGTCTGCTGAGCCGTGTATCTAATCCTCTCCTGTGTGATACTGTCTGCTGAGCTGTGTATCTAATCCTCTCCTATGTGATACTGTCTGCTGAGCTGTGTATCTAATCCTCTCCTGTGTGATACTGTCTGCTGAGCTGTGTATCTAATCCTATCCTGTGTGATACTGTCTGCTGAGCTGTGTATCTAATCCTCTCCTGTGTGATACTGTCTGCTGAGCCGTGTATCTAATCCTCTCCTGTGTGATACTGTCTGCTGAGCCGTGTATCTAATCCTCTCCTGTGTGATACTGTCTGCTGAGCCGTGTATCTAATCCTCTCCTGTGTGATACTGTCTGCTGAGCTGTGTATCTAATCCTCTCCTGTGTGATACTCTCTGCTGAGCCGTGTATCTAACCTCTCCTGTGTGATACTGTCTGCTGAGCCATGTATCTAATCCTCTCCTGTGTGATACTCTCTGCTGAGCCGTATCTAATCCTCTCCTGTGTGATACTCTCTGCTGAGCCGTATCTAATCCTCTCCTGTGTGATACTCTCTGCTGAGCTGTGTATCTGATCCTCTCCTGTGTGATACTGTCTGCTGAGCCGTGTATCTGATCCTCTCCTGTGTGATACTCTCTTCTGAGCCGTGTATCTAATCCTATCCTGTGTGATACTCTCTGCTGAGCCGTGTATCTAATCCTCTCCTGTGTGATACTCTCTGCTGAGCCGTGTATCTAATCCTCTCCTGTGTGATACTGTCTGCTGAGCCGTGTATCTAATCCTCTCCTGTGTGATACTGTCTGCTGAGCCGTGTATCTAATCCTCTCCTGTGTGATACTCTCTGCTGAGCCGTGTATCTAATCCTCTCCTGTGTGATACTCTCTGCTGAGCCGTGTATCTAATCCTCTCCTGTGTGATACTGTCTGCTGAGCCGTGTATCTAATCCTCTCCTGTGTGATACTGTCTGCTGAGCTGTGTATCTAATCCTCTCCTATGTGATACTGTCTGCTGAGCTGTGTATCTAATCCTCTCCTGTGTGATACTGTCTGCTGAGCTGTGTATCTAATCCTATCCTGTGTGATACTGTCTGCTGAGCTGTGTATCTAATCCTCTCCTGTGTGATACTGTCTGCTGAGCCGTGTATCTAATCCTCTCCTGTGTGATACTGTCTGCTGAGCCGTGTATCTAATCCTCTCCTGTGTGATACTGTCTGCTGAGCCGTGTATCTAATCCTCTCCTGTGTGATACTGTCTGCTGAGCTGTGTATCTAATCCTCTCCTGTGTGATACTCTCTGCTGAGCCGTGTATCTAACCTCTCCTGTGTGATACTGTCTGCTGAGCCATGTATCTAATCCTCTCCTGTGTGATACTCTCTGCTGAGCCGTATCTAATCCTCTCCTGTGTGATACTCTCTGCTGAGCTGTGTATCTGATCCTCTCCTGTGTGATACTGTCTGCTGAGCCGTGTATCTGATCCTCTCCTGTGTGATACTCTCTTCTGAGCCGTGTATCTAATCCTATCCTGTGTGATACTCTCTGCTGAGCCGTGTATCTAATCCTCTCCTGTGTGATACTCTCTGCTGAGCCGTGTATCTAATCCTCTCCTGTGTGATACTGTCTGCTGAGCCGTGTATCTAATCCTCTCCTGTGTGATACTGTCTGCTGAGCCGTGTATCTAATCCTCTCCTGTGTGATACTCTCTGCTGAGCCGTATCTAATCCTCTCCTGTGTGATACTCTCTGCTGAGCCGTGTATCTAATCCTCTCCTGTGTGATACTGTCTGCTGAGCCGTGTATCTAATCCTCTCCTGTGTGATACTGTCTGCTGAGCCGTGTATCTAATCCTCTCCTGTGTGATACTCTCTGCTGAGCCGTATCTAATCCTCTCCTGTGTGATACTCTCTGCTGAGCTGTGTATCTAATCCTATCCTGTGTGATACTGTCTGCTGAGCCGTGTATCTAATCCTCTCCTGTGTGATACTCTCTGCTGAGCCGTGTATCTAATCCTCTCCTGTGTGATACTGTCTGCTGAGCCGTGTATCTAATCCTCTCCTGTGTGATACTGTCTGCTGAGCCGTATCTAATCCTCTCCTGTGTGATACTCTCTGCTGAGCTGTGTATCTAATCCTCTCCTGTGTGATACTCTCTGCTGAGCCGTGTATCTAATCCTATCCTGTGTGATACTCTCTGCTGAGCCTTGTATCTAATCCTCTCCTGTGTGATACTGTCTGCTGAGCCGTGTATCTAATCCTCTCCTGTGTGATACTGTCTGCTGAGCTGTGTATCTAATCCTCTCCTGTGTGATACTCTCTTCTGAGCCGTGTATCTAATCCTATCCTGTGTGATACTCTCTGCTGAGCTGTGTATCTAATCCTCTCCTGTGTGATACTCTCTTCTGAGCCGTGTATCTAATCCTATCCTGTGTGATACTCTCTGCTGAGCTGTGTATCTAATCCTCTCCTGTGTGATACTCTCTGCTGAGCCGTGTATCTAATCCTCTCCTGTGTGATACTTTCTGCTGAGCCGTGTATCTAATCCTCTCCTATGTGATACTGTCTGCTGAGCCGTGTATCTAATCCTCTCCTGTGTGATACTGTCTGCTGAGCCGTGTATCTAATCCTCTCCTGTGTGATACTGTCTGCTGAGCTGTGTATCTAATCCTCTCCTGTGTGATACTGTCTGCTGAGCTGTGTATCTAATCCTCTCCTGTGTGATACTGTCTGCTGAGCTGTGTATCTAATCCTCTACTGTGTGATACTCTCTTCTGAGCCGTGTATCTAATCCTATCCTGTGTGATACTCTCTGCTGAGCCGTGTATCTAATCCTCTCCTGTGTGATACTTTCTGCTGAGCCGTGTATCTAATCCTCTCCTATGTGATACTGTCTGCTGAGCTGTGTATCTAATCCTCTCCTGTGTGATACTGTCTGCTGAGCCGTGTATCTAATCCTCTCCTGTGTGATACTGTCTGCTGAGCTGTGTATCTAATCCTCTCCTATGTGATACTGTCTGCTGAGCCGTGTATCTAATCCTCTCCTGTGTGATACTGTCTGCTGAGCTGTGTATCTAATCCTCTCCTATGTGATACTGTCTGCTGAGCTGTGTATCTAATCCTCTCCTGTGTGATACTGTCTGCTGAGCCGTGTATCTAATCCTCTCCTGTGTGATACTGTCTGCTGAGCTGTGTATCTAATCCTCTCCTGTGTGATACTGTCTGCTGAGCTGTGTATCTAATCCTATCCTGTGTGATACTGTCTGCTGAGCTGTGTATCTAATCCTCTCCTGTGTGATACTGTCTGCTGAGCCGAGTATCTAATCCTCTCCTGTGTGATACTGTCTGCTGAGCCGTGTATCTAATCCTCTCCTGTGTGATACTGTCTGCTGAGCCGTGTATCTAATCCTCTCCTGTGTGATACTGTCTGCTGAGCTGTGTATCTAATCCTCTCCTGTGTGATACTCTCTGCTGAGCCGTGTATCTAACCTCTCCTGTGTGATACTGTCTGCTGAGCCATGTATCTAATCCTCTCCTGTGTGATACTCTCTGCTGAGCCGTATCTAATCCTCTCCTGTGTGATACTCTCTGCTGAGCCGTATCTAATCCTCTCCTGTGTGATACTGTCTGCTGAGCTGTGTATCTGATCCTCTCCTGTGTGATACTCTCTTCTGAGCCGTGTATCTAATCCTATCCTGTGTGATACTCTCTGCTGAGCCGTGTATCTAATCCTCTCCTGTGTGATACTCTCTGCTGAGCCGTGTATCTAATCCTCTCCTGTGTGATACTGTCTGCTGAGCCGTGTATCTAATCCTCTCCTGTGTGATACTGTCTGCTGAGCCGTGTATCTAATCCTCTCCTGTGTGATACTCTCTGCTGAGCCGTGTATCTAATCCTCTCCTGTGTGATACTCTCTGCTGAGCCGTGTATCTAATCCTCTCCTGTGTGATACTCTCTGCTGAGCCGTGTATCTAATCCTCTCCTGTGTGATACTGTCTGCTGAGCCGTGTATCTAATCCTCTCCTGTGTGATACTGTCTGCTGAGCCGTGTATCTAATCCTCTCCTGTGTGATACTCTCTGCTGAGCCGTATCTAATCCTCTCCTGTGTGATACTCTCTGCTGAGCTGTGTATCTAATCCTATCCTGTGTGATACTGTCTGCTGAGCCGTGTATCTAATCCTCTCCTGTGTGATACTCTCTGCTGAGCCGTGTATCTAATCCTCTCCTGTGTGATACTGTCTGCTGAGCCGTGTATCTAATCCTCTCCTGTGTGATACTGTCTGCTGAGCCGTGTATCTAATCCTCTCCTGTGTGATACTGTCTGCTGAGCTGTGTATCTAATCCTCTCCTGTGTGATACTCTCTGCTGAGCTGTGTATCTAATCCTCTCCTGTGTGATACTCTCTGCTGAGCCGTGTATCTAATCCTATCCTGTGTGATACTCTCTGCTGAGCCGTGTATCTAATCCTCTCCTGTGTGATACTGTCTGCTGAGCCGTGTATCTAATCCTCTCCTGTGTGATACTGTCTGCTGAGCTGTGTATCTAATCCTCTCCTGTGTGATACTCTCTGCTGAGCCGTGTATCTAACCTCTCCTGTGTGATACTCTCTGCTGAGCCGTGTATCTAATCCTCTCCTGTGTGATACTCTCTGCTGAGCCGTGTATCTAATCCTCTCCTGTGTGATACTTTCTGCTGAGCCGTGTATCTAATCCTCTCCTATGTGATACTGTCTGCTGAGCCGTGTATCTAATCCTCTCCTGTGTGATACTGTCTGCTGAGCCGTGTATCTAATCCTCTCCTGTGTGATACTGTCTGCTGAGCTGTGTATCTAATCCTCTCCTGTGTGATACTGTCTGCTGAGCTGTGTATCTAATCCTCTCCTGTGTGATACTGTCTGCTGAGCTGTGTATCTAATCCTCTCCTGTGTGATACTCTCTTCTGAGCCGTGTATCTAATCCTATCCTGTGTGATACTCTCTGCTGAGCCGTGTATCTAACCTCTCCTGTGTGATACTGTCTGCTGAGCCGTGTATCTAATCCTCTCCTGTGTGATACTCTCTGCTGAGCCGTGTATCTAATCCTCTCCTGTGTGATACTCTCTGCTGAGCTGTGTATCTGATCCTCTCCTGTGTGATACTGTCTGCTGAGCCGTGTATCTGATCCTCTCCTGTGTGATACTGTCTGCTGAGCCGTGTATCTAATCCTATCCTGTGTGATACTCTCTGCTGAGCCGTGTATCTAATCCTCTCCTGTGTGATACTCTCTTCTGAGCCGTGTATCTAATCCTATCCTGTGTGATACTCTCTGCTGAGCTGTGTATCTAATCCTCTCCTGTGTGATACTCTCTGCTGAGCCGTGTATCTAATCCTCTCCTGTGTGATACTTTCTGCTGAGCCGTGTATCTAATCCTCTCCTGTGTGATACTGTCTGCTGAGCTGTGTATCTAATCCTCTCCTATGTGATACTGTCTGCTGAGCTGTGTATCTAATCCTCTCCTGTGTGATACTGTCTGCTGAGCTGTGTATCTAATTCTATCCTGTGTGATACTGTCTGCTGAGCCGTGTATCTAATCCTCTCCTGTGTGATACTGTCTGCTGAGCCGTGTATCTAATCCTCTCCTGTGTGATACTGTCTGCTGAGCCGTGTATCTAATCCTCTCCTGTGTGATACTGTCTGCTGAGCCGTGTATCTAATCCTCTCCTGTGTGATACTGTCTGCTGAGCTGTGTATCTAATCCTCTCCTGTGTGATACTGTCTGCTGAGCCGTGTATCTAATCCTCTCCTGTGTGATACTCTCTGCTGAGCCGTATCTAATCCTCTCCTGTGTGATACTCTCTGCTGAGCTGTGTATCTGATCCTCTCCTGTGTGATACTGTCTGCTGAGCCGTGTATCTGATCCTCTCCTGTGTGATACTCTCTTCTGAGCCGTGTATCTAATCCTATCCTGTGTGATACTCTCTGCTGAGCCGTGTATCTAATCCTCTCCTGTGTGATACTCTCTGCTGAGCCGTGTATCTAATCCTCTCCTGTGTGATACTGTCTGCTGAGCCGTGTATCTAATCCTCTCCTGTGTGATACTGTCTGCTGAGCCGTGTATCTAATCCTCTCCTGTGTGATACTCTCTGCTGAGCCGTATCTAATCCTCTCCTGTGTGATACTCTCTGCTGAGCCGTGTATCTAATCCTCTCCTGTGTGATACTGTCTGCTGAGCCGTGTATCTAATCCTCTCCTGTGTGATACTGTCTGCTGAGCCGTGTATCTAATCCTCTCCTGTGTGATACTCTCTGCTGAGCCGTATCTAATCCTCTCCTGTGTGATACTCTCTGCTGAGCTGTGTATCTAATCCTATCCTGTGTGATACTGTCTGCTGAGCCGTGTATCTAATCCTCTCCTGTGTGATACTCTCTGCTGAGCCGTGTATCTAATCCTCTCCTGTGTGATACTGTCTGCTGAGCCGTGTATCTAATCCTCTCCTGTGTGATACTGTCTGCTGAGCCGTGTATCTAATCCTCTCCTGTGTGATACTCTCTGCTGAGCCGTATCTAATCCTCTCCTGTGTGATACTCTCTGCTGAGCCGTGTATCTAATCCTCTCCTGTGTGATACTGTCTGCTGAGCCGTGTATCTAATCCTCTCCTGTGTGATACTGTCTGCTGAGCCGTGTATCTAATCCTCTCCTGTGTGATACTCTCTGCTGAGCCGTGTATCTAATCCTCTCCTGTGTGATACTCTCTGCTGAGCTGTGTATCTAATCCTATCCTGTGTGATACTGTCTGCTGAGCTGTGTATCTAATCCTCTCCTGTGTGATACTCTCTGCTGAGCTGTGTATCTAATCCTCTCCTGTGTGATACTCTCTGCTGAGCCGTGTATCTAATCCTATCCTGTGTGATACTCTCTGCTGAGCCTTGTATCTAATCCTCTCCTGTGTGATACTGTCTGCTGAGCCGTGTATCTAATCCTCTCCTGTGTGATACTCTCTGCTGAGCCGTATCTAATCCTCTCCTGTGTGATACTGTCTGCTGAGCTGTGTATCTAATCCTCTCCTGTGTGATACTCTCTGCTGAGCCGTGTATCTAACCTCTCCTGTGTGATACTGTCTGCTGAGCCATGTATCTAATCCTCTCCTGTGTGATACTCTCTGCTGAGCCGTATCTAATCCTCTCCTGTGTGATACTTTCTGCTGAGCTGTGTATCTGATCCTCTCCTGTGTGATACTGTCTGCTGAGCCGTGTATCTGATCCTCTCCTGTGTGATACTCTCTTCTGAGCCGTGTATCTAATCCTATCCTGTGTGATACTCTCTGCTGAGCTGTGTATCTAATCCTCTCCTGTGTGATACTCTCTGCTGAGCCGTGTATCTAATCCTCACCTGTGTGATACTTTCTGCTGAGCCGTGTATCTAATCCTCTCCTATGTGATACTGTCTGCTGAGCCGTGTATCTAATCCTCTCCTGTGTGATACTGTCTGCTGAGCCGTGTATCTAATCCTCTCCTGTGTGATACTGTCTGCTGAGCTGTGTATCTAATCCTCTCCTGTGTGATACTGTCTGCTGAGCCGTGTATCTAATCCTCTCCTGTGTGATACTGTCTGCTGAGCTGTGTATCTAATCCTCTCCTGTGTGATACTCTCTTCTGAGCCGTGTATCTAATCCTATCCTGTGTGATACTCTCTGCTGAGCCGTGTATCTAACCTCTCCTGTGTGATACTGTCTGCTGAGCCATGTATCTAATCCTCTCCTGTGTGATACTCTCTGCTGAGCCATGTATCTAATCCTCTCCTGTGTGATACTCTCTGCTGAGCTGTGTATCTGATCCTCTCCTGTGTGATACTGTCTGCTGAGCTGTGTATCTGATCCTCTCCTGTGTGATACTCTCTTCTGAGCCGTGTATCTAATCCTATCCTGTGTGATACTCTCTGCTGAGCTGTGTATCTAATCCTCTCCTGTGTGATACTCTCTGCTGAGCCGTGTATCTAATCCTCTCCTGTGTGATACTTTCTGCTGAGCCGTGTATCTAATCCTCTCCTATGTGATACTGTCTGCTGAGCTGTGTATCTAATCCTCTCCTGTGTGATACTGTCTGCTGAGCCGTGTATCTAATCCTCTCCTGTGTGATACTGTCTGCTGAGCTGTGTATCTAATCCTCTCCTATGTGATACTGTCTGCTGAGCTGTGTATCTAATCCTCTCCTGTGTGATACTGTCTGCTGAGCTGTGTATCTAATCCTATCCTGTGTGATACTGTCTGCTGAGCTGTGTATCTAATCCTCTCCTGTGTGATACTGTCTGCTGAGCCGTGTATCTAATCCTCTCCTGTGTGATACTGTCTGCTGAGCCGTGTATCTAATCCTCTCCTGTGTGATACTGTCTGCTGAGCTGTGTATCTAATCCTCTCCTATGTGATACTGTCTGCTGAGCTGTGTATCTAATCCTCTCCTGTGTGATACTGTCTGCTGAGCTGTGTATCTAATCCTATCCTGTGTGATACTGTCTGCTGAGCTGTGTATCTAATCCTCTCCTGTGTGATACTGTCTGCTGAGCCGTGTATCTAATCCTCTCCTGTGTGATACTGTCTGCTGAGCCGTGTATCTAATCCTCTCCTGTGTGATACTGTCTGCTGAGCCAGTGCAGCATGTGCAGTTGCTGGGTGCAGTAGTGCCCCGGTGAGGGGTGGTAGATCTGTGCAGCTCCTCTGGGTCGGCTATAATCTGTGTGATCGGTACATTCGGACCTGTGCGGCGTTCCACACACCAGCATAGGCTGATACTGGTCGGATGTCTGTACATCGCGCTGTCTACACCGGCGATTGATCCAACGATAGTGCAGCCCACACAGGGACAGAACCATGTCCGCTGTTCACATGTGCTGCCGACAACCCGCATGTTATGTCTGGTAGTCAGCAGTGATAGGGTGCGGGGGTCCAGTGATCGGGCGCGGGGGTCCAGTGATCGGGCGCGGGGGTCCAGTGATCGGGCGCGAGGGTCCAGTGATCGGGCGCGAGGGTCCAGTGATCGGGTGCGAGGGTCCAGTGAGCGTGTCTTCTGCCGCTCTTCGGCTTATTGTTGCCCCAGGATCTTCCTTCACCCTCTGAGGGGCACATGGCGGATGTTCATGGGGGCCCAGGTTTAGGGATTTGTCACAGAGGAGTCGCTGCACCCAGTTAGTCATATGAGAACAGTAATTTTTTTATACTGAGACACCTGGTCAAAGTGCATGTCACCCGCCCGCCTCTTACCCTAAGGCTCCGCCCCTTACCCTGAGGCCCCGCCCACACTCCGGCACATTCCTAGCCTACTTTTTACCCCTTCACGATTTGCTCAGACCTGCACTTCGCAGGGAGGGTGAGGCCGGCACTGCATTCCTCTGCTGATAACTGTACACATCACACGAGGCCTCGTGTATAACCTGCCCCTCCGTATCACACATGACATCTCAGCGTGGAC
Source organism: Phyllobates terribilis (assembly GCF_046119375.1). Lineage (NCBI taxonomy): Eukaryota > Metazoa > Chordata > Amphibia > Anura > Dendrobatidae > Phyllobates > Phyllobates terribilis. The sequence continues at coordinate 8,498,122 of NW_027362766.1, read as the reverse complement.
CGGTCACACGAGTGTGTGTGTGTGTGTGTTAGTTGTCAGCGTGGACCGGTCACACGCGTGTGTGTATTAGTTGTCAGCGTGGACCGGTCACACGCGTGTGTGTATTAGTTGTCAGCGTGGACCGGTCACACGCGTGTGTGTGTCTTAGTTGTCAGCGTGGACCGGTCACACGCGTGTGTGTATTAGTTGTCAGCGTGGACCGGTCACACGCGTGTGTGTATTAGTTGTCAGCGTGGACCGGTCACACGCGTGTGTGTCTTAGTTGTCAGCGTGGACCGGTCACACGCTTGTGTGTCTTAGTTGTCAGCGTGGATCGGTCACACGCGTGTGTGTATTAGTTGTCAGCGTGGACCGGTCACACGCTTGTGTGTGTTAGTTATCAGCGTGGACCGGTCACACGAGTGTGTGTGTTAGTTATCAGCGTGGACCGGTCACACGCGTGTGTGTGTGTGTGTTAGTTGTCAGCGTGGACCGGTCACACGCATGTGTGTGTGTTAGTTGTCAGCGTGGACCGGTCACACGCGTGTGTGTGTTAGTTGTCAGCGTGGACCGGTCACACGCGTGTGTGTGTGTGTTAGTTGTCAGCGTGGACCGGTCACACGAGTGTGTGTGTGTGTTAGTTGTCAGCGTTGACCGGTCACACGCGTGTGTGTGTCTTAGTTGTCAGCGTGGACCGGTCACACGCGTGTGAGTCTTAGTTGTCAGCATGGACCGGTCACACGAGTATGTGTGTGTTAGTTGTCAGCGTGGACCGGTCACACGAGTGTGTGTGTGTTAGTTGTCAGCGTGGACCGGTCACACGAGTGTGTGTGTGTTAGTTGTCAGCGTGGACCGGTCACACGAGTGTGTGTGTGTGTTAGTTGTCAGCGTGGACCGGTCACACGAGTGTGTGTGTGTTAGTTGTCAGCGTGGACCGGTCACACGAGTGTGTGTGTGTGTGTTAGTTGTCAGCGTGGACCGGTCACACAAGTGTGTGTGTGTGTTAGTTGTCAGCGTGGACCGGTCACACAAGTGTGTGTGTGTGTGTGTGTTAGTTGTCAGCGTGGACCGGTCACACGAGTGTGTGTGTGTGTTAGTTGTCAGCGTGGACCGGTCATACGCGTGTGAGTCTTAGTTGTCAGCGTGGACCGGTCACACGCGTGTGTGTCTTAGTTGTCAGCGTGGATCGGTCACACGAGTGTGTGTGTGTGTTAGTTGTCAGCGTGGACCGGTCATACGCGTGTGAGTCTTAGTTGTCAGCGTGGACCGGTCACACGCGTGTGTGTGTTAGTTATCAGCGTGGACCGGTCACACGCGTGTGAGTCTTAGTTGTCAGCGTGGACCGGTCACACGCGTGTGTGTCTTAGTTGTCAGCGTGGATCGGTCACACGAGTGTGTGTGTGTTAGTTGTCAGTGTGGATCGGTCACACGAGTGTGTGTGTGTTAGTTGTCAGCGTGGACCGGTCACATGCGTGTGAGTCTTAGTTGTCAGCATGGACCGGTCACACGAGTGTGTGTGTGTTTGTGTTAGTTGTCAGCGTGGACCGGTCACACGAGTGTGTGTGTGTGTTAGTTGTCAGCGTGGACCGGTCACACGTGTGTGTGTGTGTTTGTGTTAGTTGTCAGCGTGGACCGGTCACACGAGTGTGTGTGTGTTAGTTGTCAGCGTGGACCGGTCACATGGGTGATCTATCTGAGTCTTTCCTGTTGTGTGTGTTACGAGTCCGGGTGGTGGAACCTCTGTGCTTCGGTGCCAGGAGGGACCAGAGGGGCGTGACTGAGTGTCTACTCGACCTGACCAAGGTCGCACGGCGGCTCAATCGACTCCATGAACTAGGGAGGGACCGAGCAGGGGGACCAGGTGCCACTCTGGGACCGACCTTGTGTGAGAGCAGGTGACTCCCACGGGTCAGATGGCAGGAACTGACCGGTACAGCGGATGAGCACGGCAGGAAGGCTAATGGGTGGACCGGGTAGATAAGCAGGCTGGTTCGGCAGATAGCCAGACGGGTGCTCCGGGTAGGCAGGCTGGCGGGCACGACAGGTTACAGGCAGTTGCTCCTGGTAGGCTGGCTGGCGGGCACAACAGGTAACTGGCAGGTGCTTCCAGGTAGGCAGGCTGGACTGTAGGCAGACTGGCGGGCTGGACTGTAGGCAGACTGGCGGGCTGGACTGTAGACAGGCAGCGAGACCTGAGGGCTGAAGCAAGTGTTAGCACACGGAACAACAACCTTGCACAGGCACCTCCATATTGGAGGAGGTGCTTTAAATAGGGGAAGTCCTCCGGCCATTGGCCGTGGACTTTATAGGACAGCGCGCGCGGCCCCTTTAAGAGGGAGAGAGCGTGCGCCCTAAGCACAGTGCCTGGGAAGCTGCGCGCAGTGCGCTCCACAGTGGCTGCAGGACGGGAGCCGGAAGACGCCGGACCAGGGCCGTGGCGGTGAGGGGGACGGCGTCTCTGCCTGGCAGGATGCAGAGACGCCGATGCTACAGTACCCCCCCTTTACGCCCCCCCTTCTTTAAAGCCGAGAGAAATTTTTTAAGAAGATGAGGGGCATGAGTGTTCTCCCTGGGTTCCCAAGACCTCTCCTCCGGGCCAAACCCCTTCCAATCCACAAGAAAGAAAGTCTTTCCTCTTACCCTCTTGGTGGCCAAAATGTTTTCTACCTCAAAGACGTCCTCAGCGGAGACTTTTGCTGGAGCGGTACCTGGATCGTCAGAGAAGGAATTAAGGACAACAGGTTTGAGGAGGGATACATGAAAGGAGTTGGGAATCCGTAAGGAGGCCGGGAGTTTCAGCTTGTAGGCCAGGATTGATTTGGTTCAGAACCTCGAACGGACCGATGAACCACGGACCCAACTTATAGGAAGGTATCTTGAGACGAACATATTTGGAGGAAAGCCAGACCTTCTCTCCCGGACGGAATTGAGGCGGATACAGACGTCTTTTATCAGCATGTCTGAAGAAGTGCAGATCTAGTGTCTTCCCAAATAGCCAAAAATTCGCTGACCAGAGACTCCGCGGCAGGATTGTCCACTGAAGAGGAGACTGGAAACGGAATCGGGGTTGTTGACCGTAGACCACAAAGAACGGGGATTTAGTAGAAGACTCACTCTCATGGTTGTTATAGGAGAACTCGGCCCAGGGCTGGAGCTCAACCCAATCGTTATGGTGAGCATTGACCAAGTGCGGGAGAAAGCTGGTAAGGATCTGGTTGATACGTTCCACTTGACCATTGGATTGAGGGTGATAAGCAGAGGAAAAATCCAAGGAGACATCCAGCAGCTTGCACGTAGCTTTACATAAGCGCGAAGTGAACTGAACCCCGCGATCAGACACAATGTGGAGAGGTAGGTCGTGGAGACTGAAGATGTGATGGATGAAGTTGTTAGCCAGCACAGATGCAGACGGAAGACTAGGCAGAGGGATGAAGTGGGCCATTTTAGAGACGCGGTCAGTGACCACCCAAATGACTGTACAACCGGCAGAGACAGGGAGATCCGTAATGAAGTCCATAGCTATGTGTTGCCATGGAGTGGAAGGCACGGGAAGAGGAAGGAGACGGCCGGAAGGAAGGTGCTGAGGAACCTTGTTACGGGCACAGGTGGAACAAGCCGCGACGAAGTCCGCAACATCCTTGCGCAGAGAAGGCCACCAGTAATGTCGGGCGATGAGCAAAAAGGTCTTCCTCTGACCAGCATGACCGGCTAGTTTGGATGAATGGCACCAGAGTAGAACATTCTTACGATCCAGAACCGCTACAAAGGTCTTACCGGGTGGAAGAAGAGACAGGTCAAACGGAGCCACAGTCATTAATTTGGAGGAGTGGATGATATGTAGAGGCTCCTCCTCTTGGTCAGTGGACAGGAACGATAGGGATAAAGCATCAGCCTTAATGTTCTTGTCCGCTGGGCGGTAATGCAGAGTGAAGCAGAATCGGGCAAAGAATAGAGACCACCTGGCCTGACGCGGATGAAGTCTTTGGGCGTTTTGTAAATAGGCCAGGTTTTTGTGGTCAGAGTAGATGACCACCGGGTGCAGAGCCCCCTCCAACAGGTAACGCCACTCCTCCAGCGCTAATTTGATGGCCTGCAGCTCACGATCTCCTATGGAGTAGTTGCGCTCGGACGAGGAGAAGAGCTTGGAGAAGAAGCCACAGGTTACCATTCTCCTGGAAGGGGATTTCTGGGTGAGCACCGCTCCGGAGGAGGAGGCATCAACCTCCAGGAAGAACTGCTTGTTGCAATCCGGACAGTGCAGCACAGGGGCGGAGTAGAAAGCTTGTTTTAGGGAGACGAAGGCCTCCTCCGCTTCGGAAGTCCATTCCCTGGGATTTGCTCCCTTACGGGTGAGCGCGGAGATGGGAGCGGTCCGGGAGGAGAAATGAGGGATGAAGAGGCAGTAATAATTTGCGAAGCCCAGGAATCACTGAATCGCCTTCAACCCCTCCGGTCGGGGTCACTTTAAGACGGCAGAGACCTTCTCGGGATCCATCCGCAGACCAGTCTCGGAGATAATATAGCCCAGGAACGGAAGGGTGGTCTGCTTGAAGAGACATTTCTCAAATTTTGCGTATAGGTGATTCTGCCGGAGCCTTAGCAGAACCTGACGAACATCCCTCCGGTGTGAGGGTAGATCCGGAGAGAAGACCAAGATATCGTCCAGGTACACCACCACGCAAGAATACAGGAGATCACAGTAGATGTCGTTAACCAGCTCCTGGAAGGCGGCTGGAGCATTTCAGAGACCAAAGGGCATCACGTGATATTCATAATGACCGTCCCGGGTGTTGAATGCCGTCTTCCACTCGTCTCCCTGGCGGATCCAGACCAAATTGTATGCCCCACAAAGATCTTCGCGCCCTTAAGGCTGTCAAACAGCTCCGAGATGAGAGGCAGGGGGTACTTATTCTTGATGGTAATCTGGTTAAGACCCCTGTAATCGATAAAGGGACGTAGTGAGCCATCCATCTTCTTAACGAAGAAGAATCCTGCTCCAGCCGGGGAGGTAGATTTCTGGATGAATCCCCTCGCGAGATTCTCTTCTATGTACTCAGACATGGCCCGGGTCTCAGCCAGCGTCAAGGGGTAGATACGCCCGTGGGGAGGAGAAGCTCCAGGTACCAGGTCGATTGGGCAATCATACGGCCTATGAGGTGGACGTGTCTCTGCCTCCTTTTTGTCGTAGACGTCCGCATAGGACCAGTAGGGTGCCGGCAGACCAGGTAGATTAGCCGGAGTAGACAGAGGTCGAGCTGGACGAACCGGAACCAGGCAGGACTCATGGCATTCCTGCCCCCAACGGAGCACTTCACCAGATCTCCAATTCAGGACGGGTTCATGTCTCTGTAACCAGGGTAGACCAAGCAAGAGGGAGTGAGAGAGACCGGACAGCACATGAAAGGAGATCCTCTCTGAGTGAAGCATTCACACCTGATGGGTTACAGGCTCTGTGACGAGCAACATGGTCTCCGGAAGAAGTTTTCCATCCACGGAAGCGACCGCCAACGGTTCAGCCAGATGTATGGTAGGAATCTGATACTGCTCCACAACAGCCTGTGAAATGAGATTCCCAGCGGCTCCGGAATCCAGGTGGGCAGTCTCAAAGAAGCGGGTCTCACCACTGGAAATAGAAACAGACAGGGTCAAGGACGTAGAGAATTTACTCTTGCCTAGGACGACCTCTCCAACAGTCCAAGACATTGGAGTTTCCCGACCTCACCGGACAGGAACAGATCAGATGCTCTTTACTGCCACAGTAGAAGCAACTCCCCTCAGCTCTGCGTGTCTCCAGGCGAGACCTGACCATCTTGGTTTGGTCTATTTGCATAGGCTCTGGGGAGCGTGTCCGAGGAATAGCTGGTTGCGAGGCTGGGTCTTGGAATACAGGAGCGAGACGCGGAAGTCTTCTTTCCCGGGAAGTCTCCTAAGCTCGTTCCAAAAAACAGATATCAATCCGGGTAGCTAATGACACCAGGTTGTCCAGGGTGGAAGGGATGTCACGACCGGCTAGCTCCAGGTCCAGAGCCGGATGCCATAGTGCCAGTAGGTTGAGGTGCCGCCGGAGCGGGTGCCGCTCGGCTAGAGACGGAGACAGACTGGGTGCACAGCGTGTACAGGAGGGAGTTGACAGACCGCAGATAGGACAGGATCGTTTCCTGTTGGGATCTCTAACATGAAACCTCCTGGTACAGGTCAGAGAGTGAAGGAGCCTGGGGGCCACCCGGTTCCATGGCCTGTGCAAACTGTTACAAGTCCGCGTGGTGGAACCTCTGTGCTTCGGTGCAAGGAGGGACCAGAGGGGCGTAACTAAGTGCCTACTTGGCCTGACCAAGGTCGCACGGCGGCTCAATCGACTCCGTGAACCAGGGAGGGACCGAGCAGGGGGACCAGGTGCCACTCTGGGACTGACTTTGTGTGAGAGCAGGTGGCTCCCACGGGTCAGATGGCAGGAACTGACTGGTACAGCGGATGAGCACGGCAGGAAGGCTGATGGGTGGACCGGGTAGATGAGCAGGCTGGTTCGGCAGGTAGCCAGACGGGTGCTCCAGGTAGGCAGGCTGGCGGGCACGGCAGGTTACAGGCAGGTGCTCCTGGTAGGCCAGCTGGAGGGCAAAACAGGTAACTGGCTGGAGCTTCCAGGTAAGCAGACTGACAGGCAGGACGGACTGTAGACAGACTGGCGGACTGGACTGTAGACAGACTGGCGGACTGGACTGTAGACAGACTGGCGGGCTGGACTGTACACAGGCAGCGAGACCTGAGGGGGCTGAAGCAAGTGTTTAGCACATGGAACAACAACCTTGCACAGGCACCTCCATATTGGAGGAGGTTCTTTTAAATAGGGGAAGTCCTCCGGCCGTTGGCCGGGGACTTTTTAGGACGGTACGCGCGGCCCCTTGAAGAGGGAGAGAGCGCGCGCGCCCTAAGCACAGTGCCCGGGAAGCTGCGCGCAGTGCGCACCCCAGTAGCTGCAAGACGGGAGCCGGAAGACGCCGGACCAGGGTCGTGGCGGTGAGGGGAACGGCGTCTCTGCCCGGCAGGAGGCAGAGACGCAGATGCTACAGTGTGCCTCTTTCGCAGTACACCGTCTATAATTTTCGGGTCAGTGGATAAATACAGCCATGTGACCAGCTAATATTTACTTTCTGTCACCCCCTACAGGGGAGCAAGGAACGGTACCACTGGCAGACACAGAATGTGCGGCAGAGCGGGGTGGATGATATGGTTCTTCTGTCCAAAATCTCAGAGGAAGCCATCGTGGACAACCTGAAGAAACGCTACATGGATGACTTCATCTTCGTATCTTTCTCTACTGTAAAAGAGGACGACGGTCACCGTACACAGAGGAGTGTGTGTGTGTGGGGAAGGGAATTTCACCGGCGGATGACTGTCACTGTACATAGAGGGGCGGGGGGGATAACACGGAAGGACGACTGTCACCGTACACAGAGGAGTGTGTGTGTGGGGAAGGGAATTTCACCGGCGGATGACTGTCACTGTACATAGAGGGGCGGGGGGGATAACACGGAAGGACGACTGTCACCGTACACAGAGGAGTGTGTGTGTGGGGAAGGGAATTTCACCGGCGGATGACTGTCACTGTACATAGAGGGGCGGGGGGGATAACACGGAAGGACGACTGTCACCGTACACAGAGGAGTGTGTGTGTGGGGAAGGGAATTTCACCGGCGGATGACTGTCACTGTACATAAAGGGGCGGGGGGGGGATAACACGGAAGGACGACTGTCACCGTACACAGCGGAGTGTGTGTGCGGGGAAGGGAATTTCACCGGCGGATGACTGTCACTGTACATAAAGGGGCGGGGGGGATAACACGGAAGGACGACTGTCACCGTACACAGCGGAGTGTGTGTGCGGGGAAGGGAATTTCACCGGCGGATGACTGTCACTGTACATAAAGGGGCGGGGGGGATAACACGGAAGGACGACTGTCACCGTACACAGAGGAGTGTGTGTGTGGGGAAGGGAATTTCACAGGCGGATGACTGTCACTGTACATAGAGGGGCGGGGGGGATAACACGGAAGGACGACTGTCACCGTACACAGCGGAGTGTGTGTGCGGGGAAGGGAATTTCACCGGCGGATGACTGTCACTGTACATAGAGGGGCGGGGGGGATAACACGGAAGGACGACTGTCACCGTACACAGAGGAGTGTGTGTGCGGGGAAGGGAATTTCACCGGCGGATGACTGTCACTGTACATAGAGGGGCGAGGGGGATAACACTGAAGGACGACTGTAACCGTACACAGAGGTGCAGGGAGATAACACCCGAGAACAACTGTCACTGTACATAGTGTGTGTGTGTGGGGAGGGCGGGGTCGACAACAGTCACCATACACAGAGGAACTGGGGGAAAACACCGGAGGACAACTGTCACTGTAAACAGAGGGAGGGGAATAACATTGGAGGACGACTGTCATTGCACACAGAGGAAGATGGGGATAACATCGGAGGATGACTGTCACAGGGGACTATCACCATACACAAGGCAGGAGGGAGGAGGCACTGGAGTACGACACTATACAGAGAGGGGAGGCGGGATAACGCCAGAGAATGACTGTCACCATACACAGTGGGCGAGGGAGGGTGTATAACTTCAGAGGTGAACTGTCAGCCTAAACAGCGGAAGAAGGGGATAACACTGAAGGATGACTGACACTACACTGAGTGGGGATAACACCAGAGGACAACTGTCACTGTGCACGAAGGAGCGGGAATAACACTGGAGGATGACTGTCACCATACAGAGAAAGAGGAGGATAACGACTGTTGTCATACACAGAGGAGGGGGGATAGACCGGAGGATGAATGTCACCATACACGGAGGACAGGGGATAATAACACCGAAGGACAACACCGGTTGACAACTGTCACTGTACACAGAACAGGGCAGGATAACAGCGCAACACAACTGTCACACAACTGGAGAAAGTTTGTCATCGTACACAGGGGGATAACACCAGTGAACGACTGTCGCCATACACAGGGGGATAACAAGGAGGATGACTGTCACCGTACAAGTTGGAGAATGGGTGGGTAACACTGGAGGATGACTGTCACTGTATACAGAGGGAAGGGGGTATAACGCCGGAGAATGACTGTCACCGTATACAGATGAAGGGTGGAGGGATAACACCGGAAGATGGCTGTATATATTGAGACTGCTTTGTGGATGCATTTATGTAGGTGGGCATTTATGTCCATTTTATCCAAGTCCATTTATCGAAGTCCTTGCAGTTAATCATGGCAGTTAGCCAGGGCAGGAGACAGGTAAGACATTCAAAGAAAACTACTTGCACAACATTAGCATTGCAACAGGTAAGCACCATATGTATTTGTATCCTTTATATATTGGCTGCTGCATTCACTCACATCCACCATCCTTACACACACTCTGTGCACTCTATCCATATTGGCCCCTCTCCCCTCTTCTATGTACAGCACTCATGCTCTTTTCACAACCCTAAACTGCACAGATCCATTCACTCCCACCATACAACACAAGAAACGCTCTCACAAATCACTTAACCATCTGCTCACTCTCTCTATCTTCCTTCTCCTAGTTGCAGGAGATATCTCTCCCAACCCTGGCCCTTGTTATAATAGTAAGTTGAACCCCTCCCCTGCTGCACTCAGAAAGCACGCTAACCTCATTAATATTCATGGTGGCTCAGCGGATAGCACTGCAGCCTTGCAGTGCTGGGGTCCCGGGTTCTCCGGTTTCCTCCCACACTCCAAAGACATACTGATAGGGAATTTAGATTGTGAGCCCCAATGGGGACAGTGCCCATGAGTGTCTGTAAAGCGCTGTGGAATTAATGGCCCTTTATAAGTGAGTAAAATAAATGAATATTCCTTGCATGCCTTCTGTCTCCTTCAACTGTGCCCTTTGGAACGCTCGGTCAGTATGTAACAAACTCTCCTACATCCATTACTTTTTCCTTTCAAATTCCCTTAACTTTCTGGCTCTTATTGAAACCCGGATCCAGCAGCCGGACACCACCGCCAACAGAGGTTACTCTAACAAAATATTAAATTCAGCCAAAAGTATCTAAAACTAGACAAGAATATCGGGCACAAAATAATATAATGAATAGAAGATTTAAATAATCAATCTATGATTTCCTCTACAAATTACAGTAATAACTATCATCAGATAGTAAATATTATTAAAGAATTTGCCTACCAGATCGTATGAATATCAAAACTGATTTGATGTATATTTATTAGACTTTGATTCATTATTATGTATATTTGTCATTTTTTTGACTTATTTCCCTACGTCATTTCCTTTGCTTAATACTATTTAACCACACCTATGGCGCCGATACCATGCTCAACTAGGATGAAGAACATTGTGCTCAAAACGCGTCAGCTGCATGCTCCTGACATAGCGCTTTTAATCATGAATTATTTTGAATCTTTTTTCAATAAATATTGTTATTTTAATCAAACATTGATTTTCCGGATCAGAGGTGCTGGATCCCCTTTTTCCCTTTTGGATCCCTCTTTTGCTGCTGACACAAGCCTTTCAGAACGTGCACAAACGGAAAAACCTTGATACAAAAGGGCTGGTGAGCTGGAATACAAAACGTTTCTTTTGACTTCCACAGTTTTCACATACCCCCAGACCTGAGAGCAGACAAGGTGGAGGAGTTGGTCTGCTCCTATCAGCCAAATGTACTTTTCAGGTTATCCCCTCAGTTCCCTCCCTTATCTTCCCTTCTTTTGAGGTCCACACTGTCAGACTCTTCCGGCCCTTCTCCCTGCGAGTGGCGGTTGTGTATCGCCCTCAGGGCCCCATTCGTCCGTTTTTGGATCACTTTTCCACCTGGCTTCCTCAGTTTCTATCCTGTAACACCCCAACCCTCATCATGGGGGACATCAACATCCCCAGCAGTAACCCACTCTCTCCATCTGCCTCCCACCTTTTATCTCTAACCTCCTCCTTCGGCCTTTTCACAGCTTACTAACTCTCCTACTCACAAAGATGGAAACACGCTGGACCTGATCTTCTCCTGGCTCTGTTCAGTGCATGATTTTACTAACGCCCCTCTCCCGCTCTCTGACCACAACCTTCTGTCATTCTCTGTCACTAACTATCGCTCCGCTGAGGAGACCCCCACTTACCACACTTATAGAAATATACGTGCCATTAACACCCAGAAACTTATAAAGAAATTGTAGTCATCATTGCAGAGTACCCTGGATGAAGCTGCACCTCCCACACATAGAACAACTCGGCACAGACTGCAACAACCCTGGCACACGCTACAAACACGTCTTCTCCAGCGGTGCTCCAGGTGCGCTGATCGTCTGTGGAGAAAATCCAATCTGGCCGAAGATTTCATCCATTATAAGTTCATGCTTAAAAAATACAACTCCGCTCTTCACCTCTCCAAACAAACCTATTTCAATACCCTTATCACCTTACTTTCCAAAAATTCTAAACGCCTCTTTGACACTTTTCATTCCCTCCTCAATCCAAAAGTGAAAGCCCCGACTACCGACCTCAGCGCTGACGATCTGGCTAATTATTTCAAAGAAAAAATTGACCATATCAGACAAGAAATTTTCTCCCAATCCCCTAATACCATGCACAGTCCTACCTCCCCCATTGTATCTAGCTCACACTCTGACTTTGAACAAGTCACGGAAGAAGTAATCGGGCTCCTTGCATCTTCTCGCCCTACTACCAGCACCAGTGACCCTATTCCCTCACATCTCCTTCAGTCTCTTTCCCCGGCTGTCACCACTCATCTAACTAAAATATTTAATCTCTCTCTCTCATCCGGTATCTTTCCCTCCTCATGTAAACACTCCAGCATACATCCTTTACTTAGAAAACCATTCCTCGACCAAAACTGTGCTGTAACTACAGACCTGTGTCTAATCTTCCCTTCATCTCTAAACTCCTGGAACGTTTGGTCCACTCCCGTCTAATCCGCCATCTCTCAGATAACGTTCTTCTTGACCCTCTACAATCCGGTTTCTGCTCTTTACACCCTACAGAAACTGACCTCACTAAAGTCTCTAATGATCTACTAACAGCTAAATCTAATGGTCACTGCTCCCTGCTGATTCTCCTGGATCTCTGCAGCATTCGACACTGTGGATCACCAGCTCTTCCTCACTATGCTCCGCTCTATCGGGCTCAAGGACACTTTTCTCTTCTGGTTCTCCTCCTACCTATCTGACCGCTCCTTCTCTGTGTCTTTTGCCGGCTCCTCATCGTCCCCTTTTCCCCTTACTGTTGGGGTTCCTCAAGGATCAGTCCTAGGCCCCCTCCTGTTCTCCTTATTCACCACCCCTATTGGACAATCAGTAGATTTGGTTTTCGGTACCATCTCTATGCTGATGACACCCAATTATACACATAGTCTCCTGACCTCACCCCTGAATTATTACAAATCACCAGTGATTGTCTTTCCACCATCTCTAACATTATGTCCTCCCTCTATCTGAAACTGAACTTCTTGTGGTGAAGCCATCTCTGTGTGTGGCTTCACCATTACTCCCCAGCAACAAGCCTGCTGTCTCGGGGTCATACTTGCTTCAGATCTTTCCTTCACTCCCCAGATCCAATCACTCGCCCACTCATGTCATCTACACCTCAAAAATATTTCTAGAATTCGACCTTTTCTTACCTTTGACTCTGCAAAAACTCTGTCGCTCTAATTCATTCTCGTCTGGACTACTGCAACGCTCTACTAATCGGTCTCCCTCTTACTAAACTCTCCCCTCTCCAATCCGTCCTGAAAACAGCAGCCAGGATCATATTCCTTGCCAACCGCTACACCGATGCCTCTTCCCTGTGCCAGTCATTGCACTGGTTACCCATCTGCTATAGAGTTCAATATAAACTCATCACCCTCACCCACAAAGCGCTCCATGCTTACACGCTTACATTGATGGTTGACCATACAATACAAGCAATTGTTACCATCCACCTTTCGTGTCCCCCCTATTTCCCCATAGATTGTAGCTTGCGAGCAGGACCCTCGCTCCTCCTGGTATCTGGTGATTTATGGGATTATTGTTATTCTGTAACGTCTTTTATTGTCTGTACAGGTCCCCTCTAAAATGTAAAGTGCTGCTGAATAAGTTGGTGCTATAGAAATAAAAATTATTATTATGTGGCTTTCTTAACCCTTTAAGACATACATTGGGCCGGTACTGATCTCTGTTAACCCTTTTAAGCAGCTGCCATATTTCACTGAAAAGGAGATTGAGATGTACCAGGGAGCGGTGAGTAGTATATTTTATGATCGACGGCCCTGTATCTGTCTGTCGCCGTCCCCGGGCGGGGGGGGGGCTTGGGGCATGTGTCTGTTGCCGTCCCCGGGCAGGGGGGGGCATGTGTCTGTCGCCGTCCCCGGTGTGTGTGCGGGGGGGGGGGGGGCACGTGTCTGTCGCCGTCCCCAGCAATCATATATTACATTATTACGGCTCATTGTGACTGGTGAGGCTACACGGTATGAATTGGGTCTTGGTGAGATCCATTCTCAAGAGACTTATGGGAGTAAGTCACATGACTTGCACACCTTTGCGTACATAACAGGCTAAGATGCTGCTGTCTGATTGGCTAATGACCATGTGACAAACAGCTGTACAACCTAAATTTATCTTGTGCTCTCTGCTGTCCCCCAGTGGCCAGCCTCTGGTACTGCAGCTGCTGTTGTGTTCGGAGTATGATCCGTCGGATGCCTCGTGCATATGGTGGTATCAGTGACATGCTCCATGACATGGTGGATCCCACTGTTCTCGCTCCTGAACACAATACTCCATAATTCCCTCCTGTAGGGCATGTGACGCCATACTGCTGTGTGAACGAGATTCAAAGCCCCAGCGTCTGATACCGAAATGTCCATGACCTCTGGTAATTCATTGTTTGCACCCCTGCAGGCTCAGTATGAGAATCCCCCCCACATCTACGCCCTGGCTGACACAATGTACCGGAACATGCTGATTGATGGCGAGAACCAGTGCGTGATCATCAGGTGTGGACACCAGCCCACCATAATTGTTACTGGGGCCCACCTGTACCGGGCCCTTGTACACCACCAGCACAACTACCTAGCTCCATCTACACCATATCTGAACTCCCGTAGCCCGCCTGCGCCACTCCCGGGCGCCTCCGTAGCCCGCCTGCGCCACTCCCGGGCGCCTCCGTAGCCCGCCTGCGCCACTCCCGGGCGCCTCCGTAGCCCGCCTGCGCCACTCCCGGGCGCCTCCGTAGCCCGCCTGCGCCACTCCCGGGCGCCTCCGTAGCCCGCCTGCGCCACTCCCGGGCGCCTCCGTAGCCCTCCTGCGCCACTCCCGGGCGCCTCCGTAGCCTGCCTGCGCCACTCCCGGGCGCCTCCGTAGCCCGCCTGCGCCACTCCCGGGCGCCTCCGTAGCCCGCCTGCGCCACTCCCGGGCGCCTCCGTAGCCCGCCTGCGCCACTCCCGGGCGCCTCCGTAGCCCGCCTGCGCCACTCCCGGGCGCCTCCGTAGCCCGCCTGCGCCACTCCCGGGCGCCTCCGTAGCCCTCCTGCGCCACTCCCGGGCGCCTCCGTAGCCTGCCTGCGCCACTCCCGGGCGCCTCCGTAGCCCGCCTGCGCCACTCCCGGGCGCCTCCGTAGCCCGCCTGCGCCACTCCCGGGCGCCTCCGTAGCCCGCCTGCGCCACTCCCGGGCGCCTCCGTAGCCCGCCTGCGCCACTCCCGAGCGCCTCCGTAGCCCTCCTGCGCCACTCCCGAGCGCCTCCGTAGCCCTCCTGCGCCACTCCCGAGCGCCTCCGTAGCCCTCCTGCGCCACTCCCGAGCGCCTCCGTAGCCCTCCTGCGCCACTCCCGAGCGCCTCCGTAGCCCTCCTGCGCCACTCCCGAGCGCCTCCGTAGCCCTCCTGCGCCACTCCCGGGCGCCTCCGTAGCCCGCCTGCGCCACTCCCGGGCGCCTCCGTAGCCCGCCTGCGCCACTCCCGGGCGCCTCCGTAGCCCGCCTGCGCCACTCCCGGGCGCCTCCGTAGCCCGCCTGCGCCACTCCCGGGCGCCTCCGTAGCCCTCCTGCGCCACTCCCGAGCGCCTCCGTAGCCCTCCTGCGCCACTCCCGAGCGCCTCCGTAGCCCTCCTGCGCCACTCCCGAGCGCCTCCGTAGCCCTCCTGCGCCACTCCCGAGCGCCTCCGTAGCCCTCCTGCGCCACTCCCGAGCGCCTCCGTAGCCCTCCTGCGCCACTCCCGAGCGCCTCCGTAGCCCTCCTGCGCCACTCCCGAGCGCCTCCGTAGCCCTCCTGCGCCTCTCCCGGCCGCCTCCGTAGCCCGCCTGCGCCACTCCCGAGCGCCTCCGTAGCCCTCCTGCGCCACTCCCGAGCGCCTCCGTAGCCCTCCTGCGCCACTCCCGAGCGCCTCCGTAGCCCTCCTGCGCCACTCCCGGCCGCCTCCGTAGCCCGCCTGCGCCACTCCCAGGTCCCCATACTACACCTACACCAGGGGACATTTGTGATTCTGCTGACTCATCTATTTCATGTTTTCCACAGCGGGGAGAGCGGAGCCGGGAAAACCGTTGCAGCAAAGTACATAATGGGCTACGTCTCCAAAGTGTCCGGCGGAGGGCCGAAGGTCCAGGTAGCGGAGAAGTCCCCGTGTTGGACCGTCACTGTACAGGTGGCGGATGGGCTCCTCTTCATCATCTCTCTGTTCTTACAGCACGTGAAGGACATTATCCTCAAGTCAAATCCATTACTGGAAGCGTTCGGGAACGCCAAGACCGTCCGCAACAACAACTCCAGCAGATTCGTGAGTGCACAGTCACTGTATGTGCCAGGAGTGATGCACTGCAGGTCTCTGGTGTAATACTCTGCAGCATAGATCACTATGGCAGGAGTGATGCTCTGCAGGTCTGGCGGTGTAATACTGTTAGCATGTAGGAAGAATCTGGAGTCTTCATGCTTATAAAATAGTAATCTTTATTAAATACAAAATGTATAAAAAACACCACTAAAAAGGCATAAAGGTGCCAACAACTCCGATCACAGATGTGAAGATTATTATATAGTATATATATATAGGATGACAAGGTGGTCTACATAGACATCATGAGTATATAGTAAGCACCTGGATGCAATGATGACCCAATCAGGGCATTAGCCTCAATATTGGTCCTCAGTCATGATTACCATCAACCGTAAGAAATTGCCATCATTGATAAAAAATACAAACATATGCAGGTAGAGTTGTCAATGCAGAATAGGGCTCCCAGGATCCCCGACGCGCGTTTCGCTACTTACATGTGCTGCTTCATCATGGGGGAATGCATTGGGCATCGACTAGCAGGACCTTTTGTTGACGCGGCAAACGGTCATGTGGTATCAGGCCTAGCCAAGCATGTGGCAGTGTAAGCAGCGCATGCGCGCCCGAATGTCTACGTCACCGTGACATCACCAACTGGCATCATTGGTAGCATATGTGTGCGGAGGCATGGATAGTCACCGTGGCCACCGGACGCACACACCACAATGCTGAGACGCTGTGGGGAGGAGGAACAATGGGCGAAGGGCAGGCGCATGCGCTCATCACCAGACACGGACCAGGGTGTCACAGATGCTGCGGTGGACAGAAATAGGTAATGTGCAGACGTATAGATTGCACCAGAGGGAGCAGAAGACCTCAGGAGAAAATGCATCTATCTGATCTGTCCAAGATTCAATGCTGCTTGAAGGTTCCAACTTAGTCCACATCAGAAGGTAACATCATAGCCCGGCGCTGTTCCACTTAGGCCCCATTAAGGTCATATACTTACTGGATCGTCCGTGTAAGGGAGCGTGTTCGTGACATCAATGCGGCTAGGACTGTGACTGACGTTACCTCGACATTTTAGGATGTTCCATGCGTGTAATGCAAAATCTAATACGAGGTATTGAGGCTATTCACGGGGGCATTGGAGGAGGCAATTTGAAGAGGTTATTAGCTCAGAAAGAAGCCGGATGGATTGCCATTTTGGAGTCAATGACCCCTGATGGCTTGAATGTTTTGTAGCGTTCTTGTAGATAGGGGCCACTATCCCCTTTTTGTGTTTTTCCCCTTTTCCTATGTTGTTATTTTTCCATCTTTGTGTGTTTTTAGTTATATGACTATCTTCTACATTGTTTTTTGGTTTGTGATTCTGTTCTTCTGGCAGTTCCTTTTGGGTTGTGACATGACGATCCAGTAAGTATATGACCTTAATGGGGCCTAAGTGGAACAGCGCCGGGCTATGATGTTACCTTCTGATGTGGACTAAGTTGGAACCTTCAAGCAGCATTGAATCTTGGACAGATCAGATAGATGCATTTTCTGCTGAGGTCTTCTGCTCCCTCTGGTGCAATCTATACGTCTGCACATTACCTATTTCTGTCCACCGCAGCATCTGTGACACCCTGGTCCGTGTCTGGTGATGAGCGCATGCGCCTGCCCTTCGCCCATTGTTCCTCCTCCCCACAGCGTCTCAGCATTGTGGTGTGTGCGTCCGGTGGCCACGGTGACTATCCATGCCTCCGCACACATATGCTACCAATGATGCCAGTTGGTGATGTCACGGTGACGTAGACATTCGGGCGCGCATGCGCTGCTTACACTGCCACATGCTTGGCTAGGCCTGATACCACATGACCGTTTGCCGCGTCAACAAAAGGTCCTGCTAGTCGATGCCCAAAGCATTCCCCCATGATGAAGCAGCACATGTAAGTAGCGAAACGCGCATCGGGGATCCAGGGCCCTATTCTGACGTTGACAACTCTACCTGCATATGTTTGTATTTTTTATCAATGATGGCAATTTCTTACGGTTGATGGTAATCATGACTGAGGACCAATATTGCGGCTAATGCCCTGATTGTGTCATCATTGCATCCAGGTGCTTACTATATACTCATGATGTCTATTTAGACCACCTTGTCATCCTATATATATACTATATAATAATCTTCACATCTGTGATCGGAGTTGTTGGCACCTTTACGCCTTTTTAGTGGTATTTTTTATATATTTTGTATTTAATAAAGATTACTATTTTCTAAGCATGAAGACTCCAGATTCCTCCTACATGTGATTAGTTCCTTGTGGTTTTGATTCATGGGGTCATCCACGGCACGTGCCTTCAGCTGATCCTTCTACCATGCTAACTTTGAACCTGATGGGTTTTTGTTTAACAATTGGTGTAATACTCTGCAGCATAACTCACTATGGTAGGAGTGATGCTATGAAGGTCTTGTGGTGTAATACTCTGCAGCATAGATCATTATGGTACGAGTGATGCTCTGCAGGCCTCTTGGTGGTGGTGTAGTACTCTGCAGCAGAGATCACTATGGTAGGAGCGATGCGCTGCAGGTCTGGTGGTGTAATACTCTGCAGCACACATCTACCCCTTCTTTCCCGTCCTCCAGGGTAAGTACTTTGAGATCCAGTTCAGCCGCGGTGGGGAACCAGACGGGGGGAAGATATCTAACTTCCTCCTGGAGAAGTCTCGGGTGGTCAGCCAGAACACAGGGGAGAGGAACTTCCACATCTTCTATCAGGTGAGAGCGGTGGCGTCCATCTGAGGGGCAGGTTATGCTGCGGATCTCCAGAGCTGACATCCCTCTGTTTGTCTGCAGCTGTTGGAGGGGGCCAGTGCCGAGGACAGGGAGAACCTGGGGGTCACCTCTCCCGATTATTATTTTTATCTCAACCAGTCTGCGGTCTACAAAGTGGAGGACATCAGCGACAAGATGGAATTCACAGAGACCATGGTGGGTGTAGATATGGCAGATACCAGCAGGGGGTGCCACTACCAGCCCCATCATTCACTCTCAACCCACAGGTGGCCATGGACGTGGTTGGACTCTCCCATGAAGCGCAAGCCTCTGTTCTACAGATTGTCGCTGGGATCCTGCACCTGGGAAATATCGGTTTTCGAGAAAGCGGCAACTACGCCACGGTGGAGAGCGAGGACTGTGAGTGGTGGGGGGAGAGTCTGGGGGCTTTTATTGTGTGCTGGGGGGGGGTGCATGGATCGCGGCTCCGGCCATTAGCCTTTCCCTTATGTCCTGCAGTCCTGGCCTTTCCTGCATTCCTTCTCGGCATTGACCAATCTCGCTTAAAGGAGAAGTTGACCAGCCGCAAAATGGACAGTAAATGGGGGGGGAAATCCGAGGTGATCGACGTGACCCTCAATGTGGAGCAGGCGTGTTTCACACGTGACGCCCTTTCCAAAGCTCTGTACACCCGGCTCTTTGACTACCTGGTGGAGGTAAGAAAAAGCAACCAGACCCCCGAACGATACCCCCCCCAATCTTCTCCTATAACTCGTCGCCCTACTGTACACTGCAGCGCCTGTATTATAAATTACTCTGGTCGTCGTCAGGTTGCAGAATAAATTTGGGGCCAATCAGACGCCACATTTTACTCCTCCGTCTGCTTTTTTCTGCTTCCATGTGTAATGCTTGGTTTGTGGCCACAATCCTTCCATGAAGATGACTTCTAGGCAGACTTCTCCAAACAGTAAGTGGGATTAGCCGCTCGCTGCTAGTTCTAAGCTGATGGTACTGCTGGACAGCCTCCGATTTCCTAGGGATGGAACAAGATGTGACTTTCATCTGCTGCACTAAGTTTCCTTGGCCGATCCCTGCGTCTACAGTCCCATCATTGCCCGTTTCTTAGTGTGTCTTTTTGCCTGGGAGACACCTTGCTGATGCAGTATAACTACCTTGTGACTGGAAACTGTCTTCTGCAACTCACCTTTGCAGCAGAGCTTGGCTGCTCCTCACCCAGTGCTGCAATGTTTTCCACACCTGACTAAAACTTTTGCACAGTGTGTGCATATGTATTATATATGGTTTATACACTTACCCATCTCTTTCCAGGCCGTCAATAAAGCCATGCAGAAGGCCACTGAGGAATATAACATCGGGGTTCTAGATATTTATGGGTTCGAGATATTTCAGGTATGGGGGTGGCAGGGTGGCGGCTAGACTTTGTGCATACAGGGATATTGGCGACTTCATCTACAGTGGGGAAAATAAGTATTTGATACACGGCCGATTTTACAAGTTTTCCCACCTACACAGAATGGAGAGATCTGTAATTTTTATTGTAGGTCACTTCACCTGTGAGAGACAGAATCTAAAAAAAATCCAGAAAATCCCATTGTATGATTTTTACATAATTAATTTGCATTTTATTGCATGAAATAAGTATTTGATACAATAGAAAAACAGAACTTAATATTTGGTCCAGAAACCTTTGTTTGCAATTACAGAGGTCAGACGTTTCCTGTAGATCTTGACCCGGTTTGCACACACTGCAGCAGGGATTTTGGCCCCCTCCTCCATACAGATCTTCTCCAGATCTTTCAGGTTTCGGGCTGTCGCTGGGAAACATTGAGTTTCAGCTCCCTCCAAAGATTTTCTATTGGGTTCAGGTCTGGAGACAGGCTAGGCCAGGACCTTGAAATGCTTCTTATGGAGCCACTCCTTAGTTGCCCTGGCTGTGAGTTTTGGATCATTGTCATGCTGGAAGACCCAGCCACAACCCATTTTCAATGCTCTTACTGAAGGAAGGAGGTTGTTGGCCAAAATCTCGCGATGCATTTCCCCATCCATCCATCCTCCCTCCCTCCCTTCAATGCGGTGCAGTCGTCCTGTCCCCTTTGCAGAAAAACACCCCAAAGTATGATGTTTTCCCCCCACCATGCTTCACTGTTGGGACGGTGTTGGGGTTGTACTCATCCTTCTTCTTCCTCCAAACACGGCGAGTGCAGTTGATAACAAAAAGTTCTATTTTGGTCTCCTCTGACCACATGATCTTCTCCCATGCCTCCACTGGATCATTCAGATGGTCATTGGCAAACTTCAAACTGGCCTGGACATGTGCTGGCCTGAGCAGGGGGACCTTACGTGACCTGCAGCATTTTAATCCATGACGGCATAGTGTGTTACTAACGGTAATGTTTGAGAACTCTTTGGGAAAATTTGCAAAATCGTCCGTGTATCAAATACTTATTTTCCCCACTGTATGTATAGGGGACTTTTGGAATCATCTAGGGGGCGTTGTTTGGACGCCATGTCTGTGTATACGGGAGGTGATGGCCGCGGGTTTATTTTGGCCTTACTGAGTAACTTTTTCTCTCTCTTCCTCAGAAAAACGGCTTTGAACAATTCTGTATTA
Organism: Phyllobates terribilis; assembly: GCF_046119375.1. NCBI lineage: Eukaryota > Metazoa > Chordata > Amphibia > Anura > Dendrobatidae > Phyllobates > Phyllobates terribilis. Next base: position 8,476,957 of record NW_027362766.1, on the reverse strand, counting down.
ATTTTGTGAATGAGAAACTTCAGCAAATCTTCATTGAGCTGACGCTGAAGGCGGAGCAGGTGAGGGGTCCGTCCGGGGAAGCTATTTTCCTGGTGGGGTCCTGCTGAGTCGCTCCCCTTTTATTCCAGGAGGAGTACGTGCAGGAGGGGATCCGCTGGAATCCAATCGAGTATTTTAACAACAAGATTGTATGTGATCTGATCGAGAATAAACTGGTGAGTCCTGCAGCTCCCGAGCCTGGGGGGTATTATGTATGCCAGTATTTGGGGGGCAGGAATGGGACATCACCTCCTGATTCTGTTCCCCCAGAGTCCTCCGGGAATTATCAGCATCCTGGACGACGTCTGTGCCACGATGCATGCCAAGGGCGAGGGCGCGGACCAGACACTACTGCAGAAGCTCCAGGCGGCTATTGGGAGCCACGAGCACTTTAACAGCTGGAATAAAGGATTTATCGTCCATCACTATGCCGGGAAGGTGAGGAGCCACATGTGGGATGTGAGACCGCCATACATTGTCCTCTGTGGCATTGGGTGGAGTGAACCTGTAAACTGGTCTGCGGCCCCAAGTTTGGTTGTGGGCATGCACTGAGTAAATGGGAAAAAAACCCTATATAATTAACCCTTTTGTGATCATCCCCACCCAGGTGTCCTACACGGCAGAAGGATTTTGTGAGCGGAACAGAGATGTGTTATTCACCGACCTCCTAGAACTGATGCAGAGCAGTGAGATGTGAGTGGCAGTCGCTGGCCCGCACGGGTCCTCGCCACGTCCCACAGTTCGGTGATCTTACAGATAATCTCATCATGTTTTGTGTCGTTTAGACCGTTTATCAAAGACCGCTTCCCCGAAAATCTCAAAGCTGATAAGAAAGGGCGTCCGACCACAGCGAGCAGCAAGATAAAGGTGGTCCTCTGCTCATTACGCCTCGGGGCTGGGTCCCCCGTTAAGGCTATCCCATAAGCCCGGCCCTTCTCCTCTGTCCATGGAAATCACACGGGTCCATGTTTCTTTCTTGGGGTCTCTAAATTTACATTTTTCTTGTTTGGAGTCTTGTGTAACGCTCCATGTTTTTTGGTCAGGGTCTCTGTGCATTGCTTAGCAATTCTTAGTTGGGGTCTCTGTATAAGGCTCCATGTTTCTTGGTCAGGGTCTCGGTGTAAGGTTCCGTGTTTATTGGTCAGTGTCTCTGTGTAAGGCTTAGTGTTTCTTGGTCAGGGTTTCTGTGTAAGGCTCCATTTTTTTGGTCGGGGTCGCTGTGTAAGGTTCCATGATTATTGGTAGGAATTTCTGTGTACGGCTACATGTTTCTTGGTTGGGTCTCTGTGTAAAGCTTTGTTTCTTGGTTAATGTTTCTTGGTAGGGGTCTCTGTGTTTTTTTGTGGGCGTCTCTGTGTAAGGCTCCTTGGTTCTTGGCCGGTGTTTCTGTGAACGGCTCCTTGATACTTGGTTGAGGTCTCTGTATAAAGCTTTGTGTTTCTTGATTAGGGTCTCTGTGTAAAGATCTGTGTTTCTTGGTACTGGCCTCCGTGTTTCTTGGTCTGGGTCTCTGTGTAAGACTCTGTGATTCTTGGTCGGGGTCTCGGTGTAAGGCTCTGTGATTCTTGATCAGGGTCTCGGTGTAAGGTTCCATGTTTATTGGTCAGGGTCTCGGTGTAAGGCTCCTTGATTCTTGGTCAGGGTCTCGGTGTAAGGTTCCATGTTTATTGGTCAGGGTCTCGGTGTAAGGCTCCTTGATTCTTGGTCAGGGTCTCGGTGTAAGGTTCCATGTTTATTGGTCAGGGTCTCGGTGTAAGGCTCCTTGATTCTTGGTCAGGGTCTCGGTGTAAGGTTCCATGTTTATTGGTCAGGGTCTCGGTGTAAGGCTCCTTGGTTCTTGGTTGGGGGTCTCTGTATAAAGCTTTGTGTTTCTTGATTAGGGTCTCTGTGTAAAGATCTGTGTTTCTTGGTACTGGCCTCCGTGTTTCTTGGTCGGGGTCTCTGTGTAAGACTCTGTGATTCTTGGTCGGGGTCTCTGTAAAAGGCTCTGTGATTCTTGATCAGGGTCTCGGTGTAAGGTTCCATGTTTATTGGTCAGGGTCTCGGTGTAAGGCTCCTTGATTCTTGGTCAGGGTCTCGGTGTAAGGTTCCATGTTTATTGGTCAGGGTCTCTGTGTAAGGCTCCTTGGTTCTTGGTTGGGGTCTCTGTGTAAGGCTCCTTGATTCTTGGTCAGGGTCTTTGTGTAAGGTTCCATGTTTATTGGTCGGGGTCTCTGTGTAAGACTCTGTGATTCTTGGTCGGGGTCTCTGTAAAAGGCTCTGTGATTCTTGATCAGGGTCTTTGTGTAAGGATCTGTGTTTCTTGGTATGGGTCTCGTTTCTTTGTTGGGCCTCTGCTACTTGTTCCTTGATTAGGGTCCCTGTGTAAGGCTTCGTGTTTCTTGGTTGGGGTCTCTGTGTAATGCTTCGTGATTCTTGGTCAGGGTCTTTATGTAAGGATCTGTTTCTTGGTAGGGGGCTCCATGTTTCTTTGTCGGCGTCTCTGTGTAAGGCTTCTTGACTATTGGTCAGGGTCTCTGTGCAAGGTTTCATGTTTCTTGGTCGGGGTCTCTGTGATTATTGGTCAAAATCTTTGTGTAAGGATCTGTGTTTCTTAGTAGGGGTCTCCATGTTTCTTGGTTGGGGTTTCTGTGTATACAGCTCCATGTTTCTTGATTTGGGTGTCTGTGTAAGGCACTGTGTTTATTGGTCGGGGTCTCTGAGTAAGGCATTGTTTATTGATTGGGGGTCTCTTTGTAATGCTTCGTGATTCTTGGTCAGGGTCTTTATGTAAGGATCTCTGTTTCTTGGTAGGGGGCTCCATGTTTCTTTGTCGGCATCTCTGTGCAAAGCTCCATGATTCTTGGTCGGGGTTTCTGTGTACGGCTCCATGTTCCTTGATCGGGGTCTCTGTGTAAAGCTCCATGATTCTTGGTCGGGGTTTCTGTGTACGGCTCCATGTTCCTTGATCGGGGTCTCTGTGTAAGGCTCCGTGATTCTTGTTCAGGGTCTTTGTGTATGGCTGCGTGTTTCTTGATCAGGGTCTCTGTATGGCTACGTGTTTCTTTGGCGGGTTCTCAGTGTATGGCTGCGTGTTCCTTGATTGGAGTCTCTGTGTAAGGCTCAATGTTTCTTGATCAGGGTCTTTGGGTAAGGCTCCGTGAATCTTGGTCAGGATCTCTGTTTCTTGGTAGGGGTCTCCATATTTCTTGGTTGGGGTCTCTGTGTAAGGCTCCGTGTTTCTTGGTCGGGGTCTCTGTGTAAGGCTCCTTGGTCAGGTTCTCAGTGTACGGCTCTATGTTCCTTGATTGGGGTCTCTATGTAAGGCTGTGTTTCTTGGTCGGGGGTCTCTGTACAGAGATCCAGGCTTCTGCTCTGTGAGGGTGCTCTATGCTGTTGATAGTGACTTTGGCATTTACTTTCCTCTAAGAAACAAGCCAATGATTTGGTGCAGACATTGATGAAGTGCACCCCCCACTACATACGCTGCATCAAGCCCAACGAGACGAAGAAAGCACGCGACTGGGAGGACAGCAGGTAGCTGGGGAGGAGGAGGTGAACCTGAGCCACATGGATAAGAGAGACCTTACTTGGAGTCTGTTTCACCATCCAGGGTGAAGCATCAGGTGGAATATTTAGGCCTGCGGGAGAACATCCGTGTGCGACGTGCGGGGTATGCGTATCGCAGAGCTTTCCAGAAGTTTCTTACCCGGTATATAGCAATACATTGTGTGCATGCTTTTTTGGGGTGCATTCTCTGGACCCCGTGGTCTAATGGCCGATGTATCTGTAGCTATGCCATACTGACACGGGAGACATGGCCAGAATGGAGAGGAGACCAGAAGAAAGGCGTCCTCCATCTGCTGCAGTCGGTCAATATGGACTCCGATCAGTACCAGCTGGGCAAAAGCAAAGTGTTCATCAAAGCCCCCGAATCTGTAAGTGTAGGCGAGGGGGTGTTGGTAAGTCCATATGTAATCAAGTTCATCACGTTTTCTTGTGTCTTTAGCTCTTCTTGTTGGAAGAAATGAGGGAGAGGAAATACGACAGCTTCGCCCGCGTTATTCAGAAAGCCTGGCGAAAGCACACAGCTGTGCGCAAGTACATCCGTATGAGAGAGGAAGGTAGGTGGTGGGGTGGAGTGACCGAGAGATGGCAATATGCACATCCGTATGAGAGAGGAAGGTAGGTGGTGGGGTGGAGTGACCGAGAGATGGCAATATACACATCCGTATGAGAGAGGAAGGTAGGTGGTGGGGTGACCGAGAGATAGCAATATGCACATCCGTATGAGAGAGGAAGGTAGGTGGTGGGGTGGAGTGACCGAGAGATGGCAATATGCACATCTGTATGAGAGAGGAAGGTAGGTGGTGGGGTGACCGAGAGATAGCAATATGCACATCCGTATGAGAGAGGAAGGTAGGTGGTGGGGTGGAGTGACCGAGAGATGGCAATATGCACATCTGTATGAGAGAGGAAGGTAGGTGGTGGGGTGACCGAGAGATAGCAATATGCACATCCGTATGAGAGAGGAAGGTAGGTGGTGGGGTGGCGAGACCGAGAGATGGCAATATGCCCATCCGTATGAGAGAGGAAGGTAGGTGGTGGGGTGACCGAGAGATGGCAATATGCACATCCGTATGAGAGAGGAAGGTAGGTGGTGGGGTGGAGTGACCGAGAGATGGCAATATACACATCCGTATGATAGAGGAAGGTAGGTGGTGGAGTGGCGTGATCGAGAGATGGCAATATGCACATCCGTATGAGAGAGGAAGGTAGGTGGTGGAGTGGCGTGATCGAGAGATGGCAATATGCACATCCGTATGAGAGAGGAAGGTAGGTGGTGGGGTGGAGTGACCGAGAGATGGCAATATACACATCCGTATGATAGAGGAAGGTAGGTGGTGGAGTGGCGTGATCGAGAGATGGCAATATGCACATCCGTATGAGAGAGGAAGGTAGGTGGTGGAGTGGCGTGATCGAGAGATGGCAATATGCACATCCGTATGAGAGAGGAAGGTAGGTGGTGGGGTGGCGTGATCGAGAGATGGCAATATGCCAATCCGTATGAGAGAGGAAGGTAGGTGGTGGGGTGGAGTGACCGAGAGATGGCAATATACACATCCGTATGAAAGAGGAAGGTAGGTGGTGGGGTGGAGTGACCGAGAGATGGCAATATGCACATCCGTATGAGAGAGGAAGGTAGGTGGTGGGGTGGAGTGACCGAGAGATGGCAATATGCACATCCGTATGAGAGAGGAAGGTAGGTGGTGGGGTGGAGTGACCGAGAGATGGCAATATGCGCATGCGTATGAGAGAGGAAGGTAGGTGGTGGGGTGGCGAGACCGAGAGATGGCAATATGCCAATCCGTATGAGAGAGGAAGGTAGGTGGTGGGGTGGAGTGACCGAGAGATGGCAATATACACATCCGTATGAGAGAGGAAGGTAGGTGGTGGGGTGGAGTGACCGAGAGATGGCAATATGCACATCCGTATGAGAGAGGAAGGTAGGTGGTGGGGTGGAGTGACCGAGAGATGGCAATATGCACATGCGTATGAGAGAGGAAGGTAGTTGGTGGGGTGGCGTGACCGAGAGATGGCAATATGCACATCTGTATGAGAGAGGAAGGTAGGTGGTGGGGTGGCGAGACCGAGAGATAGCAATATACACATCCGTATGAGAGAGGAAGGTAGGTGGTGGGGTGGAGTGACCGAGAGATGGCAATATACACATCCGTATGAGAGAGGAAGGTAGGTGGTGGGGTGGCGAGACCGAGAGATGGCAATATGCACATCTGTATGAGAGAGGAAGGTAGGTGGTGGGGTGGCGAGACCGAGAGATAGCAATATGCACATCCGTATGAGAGAGGAAGGTAGGTGGTGGGGTGGAGTGACCGAGAGATGGCAATATGCACATCCGTATGAGAGAGGAAGGTAGGCGGTGGGGTGGAGTGACCGAGAGATGGCAATATGCACATCCGTATGAGAGAGGAAGGTAGGTGGTGGGGTGGAGTGACCGAGAGATGGAAATATGCACATCCGTATGAGAGAGGAAGGTAGGTGGTGGGGTGGAGTGACCGAGAGATGGCAATATGCACATCCGTATGAGAGAGGAAGGTAGGTGGTGGGGTGGAGTGACCGAGAGATGGCAATATGCACATCTGTATGAGAGAGGAAGGTAGGTGGTGGGGTGGCGAGACCGAGAGATAGCAATATGCACATCCGTATGAGAGAGGAAGGTAGGTGGTGGGGTGGCGAGACCGAGAGATAGCAATATGCACATCCGTATGAGAGAGGAAGGTAGGTGGTGGGGTGGAGTGACCGAGAGATGGCAATATGCACATCCGTATGAGAGAGGAAGGTAGGTGGTGGGGTGGCGTGACCGAGAGATGGCAATATGCACATCCGTATGAGAGAGGAAGGTAGGTGGTGGGGTGGCGAGACCGAGAGATGGCAATATGCACATCCGTATGAGAGAGGAAGGTAGGTGGTGGGGTGGAGTGACCGAGAGATGGCAATATGCACATCCGTATGAGAGAGGAAGGTAGGTGGTGGGGTGGAGTGACCGAGAGATGGCAATATGCACATCCGTATGAGAGAGGAAGGTAGGTGGTGGGGTGGAGTGACCGAGAGATGGCAATATGCACATCCGTATGAGAGAGGAAGGTAGGTGGTGGGGTGGAGTGACCGAGAGATGGCAATATGCACATCCGTATGAGAGAGGAAGGTAGGTGGTGGGGTGGCGTGACCGAGAGATGGCAATATGCACATCCGTATGAGAGAGGAAGGTAGGTGGTGGGGTGGAGTGACCGAGAGATGGCAATATGCACATCCGTATGAGAGAGGAAGGTAGGCGGTGGGGTGGAGTGACCGAGAGATGGCAATATGCACATCCGTATGAGAGAGGAAGGTAGGCGGTGGGGTGGAGTGACCGAGAGATGGCAATATGCACATCCATATGAGAGAGGAAGGTAGGTGGTGGGGTGGAGTGACCGAGAGATGGCAATATGCACATCCGTATGAGAGAGGAAGGTAGGTGGTGGGGTGGAGTGACCGAGAGATGGCAATATACACATCCGTATGAGAGAGGAAGGTAGGTGGTGGGGTGGAGTGACCGAGAGATGGCAATATGCACATCCGTATGAGAGAGGAAGGTAGGTGGTGGGGTGGCGAGACCGAGAGATGGCAATATGCACATCCGTATGAGAGAGGAAGGTAGGTGGTGGGGTGGAGTGACCGAGAGATGGCAATATGCCCATCCGTATGAGAGAGGAAGGTAGGTGGTGGGGTGGAGTGACCGAGAGATGGCAATATACACATCCGTATGAGAGAGGAAGGTAGGTGGTGGGGTGGAGTGACCGAGAGATGGCAATATACACATCCGTATGAGAGAGGAAGGTAGGCGGTGGGGTGGAGTGACAGAGAGATGGCAATATACGCATCTGTATGAGAGAGGAAGGTAGGTGGTGGGGTGCAGTGACCGAGAGATGGCAATATACACATCCGTATGAGAGAGGAAGGTAGGTGGTGGGGTGGAGTGACAGAGAGATGGCAATATACGCATCTGTATGAGAGAGGAAGGTAGGTGGTGGGGTGGAGTGACCGAGAGATGGCAATATGCACATCCGTATGAGAGAGGAAGGTAGGTGGTGGGGTGGCGAGACCGAGAGATGGCAATATACACATCCGTATGAGAGAGGAAGGTAGGTGGTGGGGTGGAGTGACCGAGAGATGGCAATATGCACATCCGTATGAGAGAGGAAGGTAGGTGGTGGGGTGGAGTGACAGAGAGATGGCAATATACACATCCGTATGAGAGAGGAAGGTAGGCGGTGGGGTGGCGTGACCGAGAGATGGCAATATGCACATCCGTATGAGAGAGGAAGGTAGGTGGTGGGGTGGAGTGACCGAGAGATGGCAATATGCACATCCGTATGAGAGAGGAAGGTAGGTGGTGGGGTGGAGTGACCGAGAGATGGCAATATGCCCATCCGTATGAGAGAGGAAGGTAGGTGGTGGGGTGACCGAGACCGAGAGATGGCAATATGCACATCCGTATGAGAGAGGAAGGTAGGTGGTGGGGTGGCGTGACCGAGAGATGGCAATATGCACATCTGTATGAGAGAGGAAGGTAGGTGGTGGGGTGGAGTGACCGAGAGATGGCAATATGCACATCCGTATGAGAGAGGAAGGTAGGTGGTGGGGTGGAGTGACCGAGAGATGGCAATATGCACATCCGTATGAGAGAGGAAGGTAGGTGGTGGGGTGACGGAGAGATGGCAATATGCACATCCGTATGAGAGAGGAAGGTAGGTGGTGGGGTGGAGTGACCGAGAGATGGCAATATACACATCCGTATGATAGAGGAAGGTAGGTGGTGGAGTGGCGTGATCGAGAGATGGCAATATGCACATCCGTATGAGAGAGGAAGGTAGGTGGTGGGGTGGAGTGACCGAGAGATGGCAATATACACATCCGTATGAGAGAGGAAGGTAGGTGGTGGAGTGGCGTGATCGAGAGATGGCAATATGCACATCCGTATGAGAGAGGAAGGTAGGTGGTGGAGTGGCGTGATCGAGAGATGGCAATATGCACATCCGTATGAGAGAGGAAGGTAGGTGGTGGGGTGGCGTGATCGAGAGATGGCAATATGCCAATCCGTATGAGAGAGGAAGGTAGGTGGTGGGGTGGAGTGACCGAGAGATGGCAATATGCACATCCGTATGAGAGAGGAAGTTAGGTGGTGGGGTGGAGTGACCGAGAGATGGCAATATGCGCATGCGTATGAGAGAGGAAGGTAGGTGGTGGGGTGGAGTGACCGAGAGATGGCAATATGCACATCCGTATGAGAGAGGAAGGTAGGTGGTGGGGTGGAGTGACCGAGAGATGGCAATATGCGCATGCGTATGAGAGAGGAAGGTAGGTGGTGGGGTGGCGAGACCGAGAGATAGCAATATACACATCCGTATGAGAGAGGAAGGTAGGTGGTGGGGTGGAGTGACCGAGAGATGGCAATATACACATCCGTATGAGAGAGGAAGGTAGGTGGTGGGGTGGCGTGACCGAGAGATGGCAATATGCACATCTGTATGAGAGAGGAAGGTAGGTGGTGGGGTGGCGAGACCGAGAGATGGCAATATGCACATCCGTATGAGAGAGGAAGGTAGGTGGTGGGGTGGCGAGACCGAGAGATGGCAATATGCACATCTGTATGAGAGAGGAAGGTAGGTGGTGGGGTGGCGAGACCGAGAGATGGCAATATGCACATCTGTATGAGAGAGGAAGGTAGGTGGTGGGGTGGGGTGACCGAGAGATGGCAATATACACATCCGTATGAGAGAGGAAGGTAGGTGGTGGGGTGGCGAGACCGAGAGATGGCAATATGCACATCTGTATGAGAGAGGAAGGTAGGTGGTGGGGTGGCGAGACCGAGAGATGGCAATATGCACATCCGTATGAGAGAGGAAGGTAGGTGGTGGGGTGGAGTGACCGAGAGATGGCAATATACACATCCGTATGAGAGAGGAAGGTAGGTGGTGGGGTGGCGAGACCGAGAGATGGCAATATGCACATCTGTATGAGAGAGGAAGGTAGGTGGTGGGGTGGCGAGACCGAGAGATAGCAATATACACATCCGTATGAGAGAGGAAGGTAGGTGGTGGGGTGGAGTGACCGAGAGATGGCAATATACACATCCGTATGAGAGAGGAAGGTAGGTGGTGGGGTGGAGTGACCGAGAGATGGCAATATGCACATCCGTATGAGAGAGGAAGGTAGGCGGTGGGGTGGCGTGACCGAGAGATGGCAATATGCACATCCGTATGAGAGAGGAAGGTAGGCGGTGGGGTGGCGTGACCGAGAGATGGCAATATGCACATCCGTATGAGAGAGGAAGGTAGGCGGTGGGGTGGAGTGACCGAGAGATGGCAATATGCACATCCGTATGAGAGAGGAAGGTAGTCGGTGGGGTGGAGTGACCGAGAGATGGCAATATGCACATCCGTATGAGAGAGGAAGGTAGGCGGTGGGGTGGCGTGACCGAGAGATGGCAATATGCATATCCGTATGAGAGAGGAAGGTAGGTGGTGGGGTGGCGTGATCGAGAGATGGCAATATGCCAATCCGTATGAGAGAGGAAGGTAGGTGGTGGGGTGTAGTGACCGAGAGATGGCAATATGCACATCCGTATGAGAGAGGAAGGTAGGTGGTGGGGTGACCGAGACCGAGAGATGGCAATATGCACATCCGTATGAGAGAGGAAGGTAGGTGGTGGGGTGGAGTGACCGAGAGATGGCAATATGCACATCCGTATGAGAGAGGAAGGTAGGTGGTGGGGTGGCGAGACCGAGAGATGGCAATATACACATCCGTATGAGAGAGGAAGGTAGGTGGTGGGGTGGAGTGACCGAGAGATGGCAATATACACATCCGTATGAGAGAGGAAGGTAGGTGGTGGGGTGGCGAGACCGAGAGATGGCAATATACACATCCGTATGAGAGAGGAAGGTAGGTGGTGGGGTGGAGTGACCGAGAGATGGCAATATACACATCCGTATGAGAGAGGAAGGTAGGTGGTGGGGTGGAGTGACCGAGAGATGGCAATATGCAGATCCGTATGAGAGAGGAAGGTAGGCGGTGGGGTGGAGTGACCGAGAGATGTCAATATACACATCCGTATGAGAGAGGAAGGTAGGTGGTGGGGTGGAGTGACCGAGAGATGGCAATATACACATCCGTATGAGAGAGGAAGGTAGGTGGTGGGGTGGAGTGACCGAGAGATGGCAATATGCACATCCGTATGAGAGAGGAAGGTAGGTGGTGGTGTGACCGAGAGATGGCAATATGGACATCCGTATGAGAGAGGAAGGTAGGTGGTGGAGTGGCGTGATCGAGAGATGGCAATATGCACATCCGTATGAGAGAGGAAGGTAGGTGGTGGAGTGGCGTGACCGAGAGATGGCAATATGCACATCCGTATGAGAGAGGAAGGTAGGTGGTGGGGTGGAGTGACCGAGAGATGGCAATATGCACATCCGTATGAGAGAGGAAGGTAGGTGGTGGGGTGGAGTGACCGAGAGATGGCAATATGCACATCCGTATGAGAGAGGAAGGTAGGTGGTGGGGTGGAGTGACCGAGAGATGGCAATATGCACATCCGTATGAGAGAGGAAGGTAGGTGGTGGGGAGGAGTGACCGAGAGATAGCAATATACACATCCGTATGAGAGAGGAAGGTAGGCGGTGGGGTGGAGTGACCGAGAGATGGCAATATGCACATCCGTATGAGAGAGGAAGGTAGGTGGTGGGGTGACCGAGACCGAGAGATGGCAATATGCACATCCGTATGAGAGAGGAAGGTAGGTGGTGGGGTGGCGTGACCGAGAGATGGCAATATGCACATCCGTATGAGAGAGGAAGGTAGGTGGTGGGGTGGAGTGACCGAGAGATGGCAATATGCACATCCGTATGAGAGAGGAAGGTAGGTGGTGGGGTGGAGTGACCGAGAGATGGCAATATGCACATCCGTATGAGAGAGGAAGGTAGGTGGTGGGGTGACCGAGAGATGGCAATATGCCCATCCGTATGAGAGAGGAAGGTAGGTGGTGGGGTGGTGTGACCGAGAGATGGCAATATGCCCATCCGTATGAGAGAGGAAGGTAGGTGGTGGGGTGGAGAGACCGAGAGATGGCAATATGCACATCCGTATGAGAGAGGAAGGTAGGTGGTGGGGTGGTGTGACCGAGAGATGGCAATATACACATCCGTATGAGAGAGGAAGGTAGGTGGTGGGGTGACCGAGAGATGGCAATATGCACATCCGTATGAGAGAGGAAGGTAGGTGGTGGGGTGGCGAGACCGAGAGATGGCAATATGCACATCCGTATGAGAGAGGAAGGTAGGTGGTGGGGTGGAGTGACCGAGAGATGGCAATATGCGCATGCGTATGAGAGAGGAAGGTAGGTGGTGGGGTGGCGAGACCGAGAGATGGCAATATGCACATCCGTATGAGAGAGGAAGGTAGGTGGTGGAGTGGCGTGATCGAGAGATGGCAATATGCACATCCGTATGAGAGAGGAAGGTAGGTGGTGGGGTGGCGTGACCGAGAGATGGCAATATGCAGATCCGTATGAGAGAGGAAGGTAGGCGGTGGGGTGGAGTGACCGAGAGATGTCAATATACACATCCGTATGAGAGAGGAAGGTAGGTGGTGGGGTGGAGTGACCGAGAGATGGCAATATACACATCCGTATGAGAGAGGAAGGTAGGTGGTGGGGTGGAGTGACCGAGAGATGGCAATATGCACATCCGTATGAGAGAGGAAGGTAGGTGGTGGTGTGACCGAGAGATGGCAATATGGACATCCGTATGAGAGAGGAAGGTAGGTGGTGGAGTGGCGTGATCGAGAGATGGCAATATGCACATCCGTATGAGAGAGGAAGGTAGGTGGTGGAGTGGCGTGACCGAGAGATGGCAATATGCACATCCGTATGAGAGAGGAAGGTAGGTGGTGGGGTGGAGTGACCGAGAGATGGCAATATGCACATCCGTATGAGAGAGGAAGGTAGGTGGTGGGGTGGAGTGACCGAGAGATGGCAATATGCACATCCGTATGAGAGAGGAAGGTAGGTGGTGGGGTGGAGTGACCGAGAGATGGCAATATGCACATCCGTATGAGAGAGGAAGGTAGGTGGTGGGGAGGAGTGACCGAGAGATAGCAATATACACATCCGTATGAGAGAGGAAGGTAGGCGGTGGGGTGGAGTGACCGAGAGATGGCAATATGCACATCCGTATGAGAGAGGAAGGTAGGTGGTGGGGTGACCGAGACCGAGAGATGGCAATATGCACATCCGTATGAGAGAGGAAGGTAGGTGGTGGGGTGGCGTGACCGAGAGATGGCAATATGCACATCCGTATGAGAGAGGAAGGTAGGTGGTGGGGTGGAGTGACCGAGAGATGGCAATATGCACATCCGTATGAGAGAGGAAGGTAGGTGGTGGGGTGGAGTGACCGAGAGATGGCAATATGCACATCCGTATGAGAGAGGAAGGTAGGTGGTGGGGTGACCGAGAGATGGCAATATGCCCATCCGTATGAGAGAGGAAGGTAGGTGGTGGGGTGGTGTGACCGAGAGATGGCAATATGCCCATCCGTATGAGAGAGGAAGGTAGGTGGTGGGGTGGAGAGACCGAGAGATGGCAATATGCACATCCGTATGAGAGAGGAAGGTAGGTGGTGGGGTGGTGTGACCGAGAGATGGCAATATACACATCCGTATGAGAGAGGAAGGTAGGTGGTGGGGTGACCGAGAGATGGCAATATGCACATCCGTATGAGAGAGGAAGGTAGGTGGTGGGGTGGCGAGACCGAGAGATGGCAATATGCACATCCGTATGAGAGAGGAAGGTAGGTGGTGGGGTGGAGTGACCGAGAGATGGCAATATGCGCATGCGTATGAGAGAGGAAGGTAGGTGGTGGGGTGGCGAGACCGAGAGATGGCAATATGCACATCCGTATGAGAGAGGAAGGTAGGTGGTGGAGTGGCGTGATCGAGAGATGGCAATATGCACATCCGTATGAGAGAGGAAGGTAGGTGGTGGGGTGGAGAGACCGAGAGATGGCAATATGCCAATCCGTATGAGAGAGGAAGGTAGGTGGTGGGGTGGAGTGACCGAGAGATGGCAATATACACATCCGTATGAGAGAGGAAGGTAGGTGGTGGGGTGGAGTGACCGAGAGATGGCAATATGCCCATCCGTATGAGAGAGGAAGGTAGGTGGTGGGGTGGTGTGACCGAGAGATGGCAATATGCCCATCCGTATGAGAGAGGAAGGTAGGTGGTGGGGTGGCGAGACCGAGAGATGGCAATATACACATCCGTATGAGAGAGGAAGGTAGGTGGTGGGGTGGAGTGACCGAGAGATGGCAATATACACATCCGTATGAGAGAGGAAGGTAGGTGGTGGGGTGGCGAGACCGAGAGATGGCAATATGCACATCTGTATGAGAGAGGAAGGTAGGTGGTGGGGTGGCGAGACCGAGAGATAGCAATATACACATCCGTATGAGAGAGGAAGGTAGGTGGTGGGGTGGAGTGACCGAGAGATGGCAATATGCACATCCGTATGAGAGAAGAAGGTAGGTGGTGGGGTGGAGTGACCGAGAGATGGCAATATACACATCCGTATGAGAGAGGAAGGTAGGTGGTGGGGTGGCGTGACCGAGAGATGGCAATATGCACATCTGTATGAGAGAGGAAGGTAGGTGGTGGGGTGGCGAGACCGAGAGATGGCAATATGCACATCCGTATGAGAGAGGAAGGTAGGTGGTGGGGTGGAGTGACCGAGAGATGGCAATATACACATTCGTATGAGAGAGGAAGGTAGGTGGTGGGGTGGAGTGACCGAGAGATGGCAATATACACATCCGTATGAGAGAGGAAGGTAGGTGGTGGGGTGGCATGACCGAGAGATGGCAATATGCACATCTGTATGAGAGAGGAAGGTAGGTGGTGGGGTGGCGAGACCGAGAGATAGCAATATACACATCCGTATGAGAGAGGAAGGTAGGCGGTGGGGTGGCGTGACCGAGAGATGGCAATATGCACATCCGTATGAGAGAGGAAGGTAGGTGGTGGGGTGGAGTGACCGAGAGATGGCAATATGCACATCCGTATGAGAGAGGAAGGTAGGTGGTGGGGTGGCGTGACCGAGAGATGGCAATATGCACATCCGTATGAGAGAGGAAGGTAGGTGGTGGGGTGGAGTGACCGAGAGATGGCAATATGCACATCCGTATGAGAGAGGAAGGTAGGTGGTGGGGTGGCGTGACCGAGAGATGGCAATATGCACATCCGTATGAGAGAGGAAGGTAGGTGGTGGGGTGGCGTGACCGAGAGATGGCAATATGCACATCCGTATGAGAGAGGAAGGTAGGTGGTGGGGTGGAGTGACCGAGAGATGGCAATATGCACATCCGTATGAGAGAGGAAGGTAGGTGGTGGGGTGGAGTGACCGAGAGATGGCAATATGCCAATCCGTATGAGAGAGGAAGGTAGGTGGTGGGGTGGCGTGACCGAGAGATGGCAATATACACATCCGTATGAGAGAGGAAGGTAGGTGGTGGGGTGGCGTGACCGAGAGATGGCAATATGCACATCCGTATGAGAGAGGAAGGTAGGTGGTGGGGTGGCGTGACCGAGAGATGGCAATATGCACATCCGTATGAGAGAGGAAGGTAGGTGGTGGGGTGGAGTGACCGAGAGATGGCAATATGCACATCCGTATGAGAGAGGAAGGTAGGTGGTGGGGTGGAGTGACCGAGAGATGGCAATATGCCCATCCGTATGAGAGAGGAAGGTAGGTGGTGGGGTGGCGTGACCGAGAGATGGCAATATGCCCATCCGTATGAGAGAGGAAGGTAGGTGGTGGGGTGGCGTGACCGAGAGATGGCAATATGCACATCCGTATGAGAGAGGAAGGTAGGTGGTGGGGTGGAGTGACCGAGAGATGGCAATATGCACATCCGTATGAGAGAGGAAGGTAGGTGGTGGGGTGACGAGACCGAGAGATGGCAATATGCACATCCGTATGAGAGAGGAAGGTAGGTGGTGGGGTGGAGTGACCGAGAGATGGCAATATGCACATCCGTATGAGAGAGGAAGGTAGGTGGTGGGGTGGAGTGACCGAGAGATGGCAATATACACATCCGTATGAGAGAGGAAGGTAGGTGGTGGGGTGGCGTGACCGAGAGATGGCAATATGCACATCTGTATGAGAGAGGAAGGTAGGTGGTGGGGTGGAGTGACCGAGAGATGGCAATATGCACATCCGTATGAGAGAGTAAGGTAGGTGGTGGGGTGGAGTGACCGAGAGATGGCAATATACACATCCGTATGAGAGAGGAAGGTAGGTGGTGGGGTGGCGTGACCGAGAGATGGCAATATGCACATCCGTATGAGAGAGGAAGGTAGGTGGTGGGGTGGCGAGACCGAGAGATAGCAATATACACATCCGTATGAGAGAGGAAGGTAGGTGGTGGGGTGGAGTGACCGAGAGATGGCAATATACACATCCGTATGAGAGAGGAAGGTAGGTGGTGGGGTGGCGAGACCGAGAGATGGCAATATGCACATCCGTATGAGAGAGGAAGGTAGGTGGTGGGGTGGCGAGACCGAGAGATGGCAATATGCACATCTGTATGAGAGAGGAAGGTAGGTGGTGGGGTGGCGAGACCGAGAGATAGCAATATACACATCCGTATGAGAGAGGAAGGTAGGTGGTGGGGTGGAGTGACCGAGAGATGGCAATATACACATCCGTATGAGAGAGGAAGGTAGGTGGTGGGGTGGAGTGACCGAGAGATGGCAATATGCACATCCGTATGAGAGAGGAAGGTAGGCGGTGGGGTGGCGTGACCGAGAGATGGCAATATGCACATCCGTATGAGAGAGGAAGGTAGGCGGTGGGGTGGAGTGACCGAGAGATGGCAATATGCACATCCGTATGAGAGAGGAAGGTAGGTGGTGGGGTGGAGTGACCGAGAGATGGCAATATGCACATCCGTATGAGAGAGGAAGGTAGGCGGTGGGGTGGCGTGACCGAGAGATGGCAATATGCACATCCGTATGAGAGAGGAAGGTAGGTGGTGGGGTGGAGTGACCGAGAGATGGCAATATGCACATCCGTATGAGAGAGGAAGGTAGGCGGTGGGGTGGAGTGACCGAGAGATGGCATATGCACATCCGTATGAGAGAGGAAGGTAGGCGGTGGGGTGGAGTGACCGAGAGATGGCAATATGCACATCCGTATGAGAGAGGAAGGTAGGTGGTGGGGTGGAGTGACCGAGAGATGGCAATATACACATCCGTATGAGAGAGGAAGGTAGGTGGTGGGGTGGAGTGACCGAGAGATGGCAATATACACATCCGTATGAGAGAGGAAGGTAGGCGGTGGGGTGGAGTGACCGAGAGATGGCAATATGCACATCCGTATGAGAGAGGAAGGTAGGTGGTGGGGTGGAGTGACCGAGAGATGGCAATATACACATCCGTATGAGAGAGGAAGGTAGGTGGTGGGGTGGAGTGACCGAGAGATGGCAATATACACATCCGTATGAGAGAGGAAGGTAGGTGGTGGGGTGGAGTGACCGAGAGATGGCAATATACACATCCGTATGAGAGAGGAAGGTAGGTGGTGGGGTGGAGTGACCGAGAGATGGCAATATACACATCCGTATGAGAGAGGAAGGTAGGTGGTGGGGTGGCGTGACAGAGAGATGGCAATATACGCATCTGTATGAGAGAGGAAGGTAGGTGGTGGGGTGGAGTGACCGAGAGATGGCAATATGCACGTCCGTATGAGAGAGGAAGGTAGGTGGTGGGGTGGAGTGACCGAGAGATGGCAATATGCACATCCGTATGAGAGAGGAAGGTAGGTGGTGGGGTGGAGTGACCGAGAGATGGCAATATGCACATCCGTATGAGAGAGGAAGGTAGGCGGTGGGGTGGTGTGACCGAGAGATGGCAATATGCACATCCGTATGAGAGAGGAAGGTAGGTGGTGGGGTGGAGTGACCGAGAGATAGCAATATACACATCCGTATGAGAGAGGAAGGTAGGTGGTGGGGAGGAGTGACCGAGAGATAGCAATATACACATCCGTATGAGAGAGGAAGGTAGGTGGTGGGGTGGAGTGACCGAGAGATAGCAATATACACATCCGTATGAGAGAGGAAGGTAGGTGGTGGGGTGGTGTGACCGAGAGATGGCAATATGCACATCCGTATGAGAGAGGAAGGTAGGTGGTGGGGTGGAGTGACCGAGAGATAGCAATATACACATCCGTATGAGAGAGGAAGGTAGGTGGTGGGGTGGAGTGACCGAGAGATGGCAATATGCACATCCGTATGAGAGAGGAAGGTAGGCGGTGGGGTGGAGTGACCGAGAGATGTCAATATACACATCCGTATGAGAAAGGAAGGTAGGTGGTGGGGTGGAGTGACCGAGAGATGGCAATATACACATCCGTATGAGAGAGGAAGGTAGGTGGTGGTGTGACCGAGAGATGGCAATATGGACATCCGTATGAGAGAGGAAGGTAGGTGGTGGTGTGACCGAGAGATGGCAATATGGACATCCGTATGAGAGAGGAAGGTAGGTGGTGGGGTGGAGTGACCGAGAGATGGCAATATGCACGTCCGTATGAGAGAGGAAGGTAGGTGGTGGGGTGGAGTGACCGAGAGATGGCAATATACACATCCGTATGAGAGAGGAAGGTAGGTGGTGGGGTGGAGTGACCGAGAGATGGCAATATGCACATCCGTATGAGAGAGGAAGGTAGGTGGTGGGGTGGAGTGACCGAGAGATGGCAATATGCACATCCGTATGAGAGAGGAAGGTAGGTGGTGGGGTGGAGTGACCGAGAGATAGCAATATACACATCCGTATGAGAGAGGAAGGTAGGTGGTGGGGTGGAGTGACCGAGAGATGGCAATATGCACATCCGTATGAGAGAGGAAGGTAGGCGGTGGGGTGGAGTGACCGAGAGATGTCAATATACACATCCGTATGAGAAAGGAAGGTAGGTGGTGGGGTGGAGTGACCGAGAGATGGCAATATACACATCCGTATGAGAGAGGAAGGTAGGTGGTGGTGTGACCGAGAGATGGCAATATGGACATCCGTATGAGAGAGGAAGGTAGGTGGTGGTGTGACCGAGAGATGGCAATATGGACATCCGTATGAGAGAGGAAGGTAGGTGGTGGGGTGGAGTGACCGAGAGATGGCAATATGCACGTCCGTATGAGAGAGGAAGGTAGGTGGTGGGGTGGAGTGACCGAGAGATGGCAATATACACATCCGTATGAGAGAGGAAGGTAGGTGGTGGGGTGGAGTGACCGAGAGATGGCAATATGCACATCCGTATGAGAGAGGAAGGTAGGTGGTGGGGTGGAGTGACCGAGAGATGGCAATATGCACATCCGTATGAGAGAGGAAGGTAGGTGGTGGGGTGGAGTGGCCGAGAGATGGCAATATGCACATCCGTATGAGAGAGGAAGGTAGGTGGTGGTGTGACCGAGAGATGGCAATATGGACATCCGTATGAGAGAGGAAGGTAGGTGGTGGGGTGGAGTGACCGAGAGATGGCAATATGCACGTCCGTATGAGAGAGGAAGGTAGGTGGTGGGGTGGAGTGACCGAGAGATGGCAATATACACATCCGTATGAGAGAGGAAGGTAGGTGGTGGGGTGGAGTGACCGAGAGATGGCAATATGCACATCCGTATGAGAGAGGAAGGTAGGTGGTGGGGTGGAGTGACCGAGAGATGGCAATATGCACATCCGTATGAGAGAGGAAGGTAGGTGGTGGGGTGGAGTGACCGAGAGATGGCAATATGCACATCCGTATGAGAGAGGAAGGTAGGCGGTGGGGTGGAGTGACCGAGAGATGGCAATATGCACATCCGTATGAGAGAGGAAGGTAGGTGGTGGGGTGACCGAGACCGAGAGATGGCAATATGCACATCCGTATGAGAGAGGAAGGTAGGTGGTGGGGTGGCGTGACCGAGAGATGGCAATATGCACATCCGTATGAGAGAGGAAGGTAGGTGGTGGGGTGACCGAGACCGAGAGATGGCAATATGCACATCCGTATGAGAGAGGAAGGTAGGTGGTGGGGTGGAGTGACCGAGAGATGGCAATATGCACATCCGTATGAGAGAGGAAGGTAGGTGGTGGGGTGGAGTGACCGAGAGATGGCAATATACACATCCGTATGAGAGAGGAAGGTAGGTGGTGGGGTAGAGTGACCGAGAGATGGCAATATGCACATCCGTATGAGAGAGGAAGGTAGGTGGTGGGGTGGAGTGACCGAGAGATGGCAATATACACATCCATATGAGAGAGGAAGGTAGGTGGTGGGGTGGTGTGACCGAGAGATGGCAATATGCGCATGCGTATGAGAGAGGAAGGTAGGTGGTGGGGTGGAGTGACCGAGAGATGGCAATATGCACATCCGTATGAGAGAGGAAGGTAGGTGGTGGGGTGGCGTGACCGAGAGATGGCAATATGCACATCCGTATGAGAGAGGAAGGTAGGCGGTGGGGTGGAGTGACCGAGAGATGGCAATATGCACATCGGTATGAGAGAGGAAGGTAGGTGGTGGGGTGGAGTGACCGAGAGATGGCAATATGCACATCCGTATGAGAGAGGAAGGTAGGCGGTGGGGTGGAGTGACCGAGAGATGGCAATATGCACATCCGTATGAGAGAGGAAGGTAGGCGGTGGGGTGGCGTGACCGAGAGATGGCAATATGCACATCCGTATGAGAGAGGAAGGTAGGCGGTGGGGTGGAGTGACCGAGAGATGGCAATATGCACATCCGTATGAGAGAGGAAGGTAGGCGGTGGGGTGACAGAGAGATGGCAATATGCACATCCGTATGAGAGAGGAAGGTAGGTGGTGGGGTGACCGAGAGATGGCAATATACACATCCGTATGAGAGAGGAAGGTAGGTGGTGGGGTGGAGTGACCGAGAGATGGCAATATACACATCCGTATGAGAGAGGAAGGTAGGTGGTGGGGTGGAGTGACCGAGAGATGGCAATATGCACATCCGTATGAGAGAGGAAGGTAGGTGGTGGGGTGGAGTGACCGAGAGATGGCAATATGCACATCCGTATGAGAGAGGAAGGTAGGTGGTGGGGTGGAGTGACCGAGAGATGGCAATATGCACATCCGTATGAGAGAGGAAGGTAGGTGGTGGGGTGGAGTGACCGAGAGATGGCAATATGCACATCCGTATGAGAGAGGAAGGTAGGCGGTGGGGTGGAGTGACCGAGAGATGGCAATATGCACATCCGTATGAGAGAGGAAGGTAGGCGGTGGGGTGGAGAGACCGAGAGATAGCAATATACACATCCTTATGAGAGAGGAAGGTAGGTGGTGGGGTGACCGAGACCGAGAGATGGCAATATGCCCATCCGTATGAGAGAGGAAGGTAGGCGGTGGGGTGGAGTGACCGAGAGATGGCAATATACACATCCGTATGAGAGAGGAAGGTAGGTGGTGGGGTGGAGTGACCGAGAGATGGCAATATGCACATCGGTATGAGAGAGGAAGGTAGGTGGTGGGGTGGAGTGACCGAGAGATGGCAATATGCACATCCGTATGAGAGAGGAAGGTAGGTGGTGGGGTGGAGTGACCGAGAGATGGCAATATACACATCCGTATGAGAGAGGAAGGTAGGTGGTGGGGTGGCGTGACCGAGAGATGGCAATATGCCCATCCGTATGAGAGAGGAAGGTAGGTGGTGGGGTGGCGTGACCGAGAGATGGCAATATACACATCCGTATGAGAGAGGAAGGTAGGTGGTGGGGTGGCGTGACCGAGAGATGGCAATATACACATCCGTATGAGAGAGGAAGGTAGGTGGTGGGGTGGCGTGACCGAGAGATGGCAATATACACATCCGTATGAGAGAGGAAGGTAGGTGGTGGTGTGACCGAGAGATGGCAATATGCACATCCGTATGAGAGAGGAAGGTAGGTGGTGGGGTGGAGTGACCGAGAGATGGCAATATGCACATCCGTATGAGAGAGGAAGGTAGGTGGTGGTGTGACCGAGAGATGGCAATATGCACATCCGTATGAGAGAGGAAGGTAGGTGGTGGGGTGGAGTGACCGAGAGATGGCAATATGCACATCCGTATGAGAGGAAGGTAGGTGGTGGGGTGGAGTGACCGAGAGATGGCAATATGCACATTCGTATGATAGAGGAAGGTAGGTGGTTGGGTGGAGTGACCGAGAGATGGCAATATGCACATCCGTATGAGAGAGGAAGGTAGGTGGTGGGGTGGAGTGACCGAGAGATGGCAATATGCACATCCGTATGAGAGAGGAAGGTAGGTGGTGGGGTGGCGAGACCGAGAGATGGCAATATGCACATCCGTATGAGAGAGGAAGGTAGGTGGTGGGGTGGAGTGACCGAGAGATGGCAATATGCACATCCGTATGAGAGAGGAAGGTAGGTGGTGGGGTGGAGTGACCGAGAGATGGCAATATGCACATCCGTATGAGAGAGGAAGGTAGGTGGTGGGGTGGAGTGACCGAGAGATGGCAATATGCCCATCCATATGAGAGAGGAAGGTAGGTGGTGGGGTGGAGTGACAGAGAGATGGCAATATGCACATCCGTATGAGAGAGGAAGGTAGGTGGTGGTGTGGCGAGACCGAGAGATGGCAATATGCACATCCGTATGAGAGAGGAAGGTAGGTGGTGGGGTGGCGAGACCGAGAGATGGCAATATGCACATCCGTATGAGAGAGGAAGGTAGGTGGTGGGGTGGAGTGACCGAGAGATTGCAATATACACATCCGTATGAGAGAGGAAGGTAGGCGGTGGGGTGGAGAGACCGAGAGATGGCAATATGCCCATCCGTATGAGAGAGGAAGGTAGGTAGTGGGGTGACCGAGAGATGGCAATATGCACATCCGTATGAGAGAGGAAGGTAGGTGGTGGGGTGGAGTGACCGAGAGATGGCAATATACACATCCGTATGAGAAAGGAAGGTAGGTGGTGGGGTGGAGTGACCGAGAGATGGCAATATACACATCTGTATGAGAGAGGAAGGTAGGTGGTGGGGTGGAGTGACCGAGAGATGGCAATATACACATCCGTATGAGAGAGGAAGGTAGGTGGTGGGGTGGAGAGACCGAGAGATGGCAATATGCACATCCGTATGAGAGAGGAAGGTAGGTGGTGGGGTGGCGAGACCGAGAGATGGCAATATGCACATCCGTATGAGAGAGGAAGGTAGGTGGTGGGGTGGAGTGACCGAGAGATGGCAATATGCACATCCGTATGAGAGAGGAAGGTAGGTGGTGGGGTTGAGTGACCGACAGATGGCAATATGCCCATCCGTATGAGAGAGGAAGGTAGGTGGTGGGGTGGCGAGACCGAGAGATGGCAATATGCACATCCGTATGAGAGAGGAAGGTAGGTGGTGGGGTGGAGTGACCGAGAGATGGCAATATGCACATCCGTATGAGAGAGGAAGGTAGGTGGTGGGGTGGAGTGACCGAGAGATGGCAATATGCACATCCGTATGAGAGAGGAAAGTAGGTGGTGGGGTGGAGTGACCGAGAGATGGCAATATGCACATCCGTATGAGAGAGGAAGGTAGGTGGTGGGGAGGCGAGACCGAGAGATGGCAATATGCACATCCGTATGAGAGAGGAAAGTAGGTGGTGGGGTGGAGTGACCGAGAGATGGCAATATGCACATCCGTATGAGAGAGGAAGGTAGGTGGTGGGGAGGCGAGACCGAGAGATGGCAATATGCACATCCGTATGAGAGAGGAAGGTAGGTGGTGGCGTGACCGAGAGATGGCAATATGCCCATCCGTATGAGAGAGGAAGGTAGGTGGTGGGGTGGAGTGACCGAGAGATGGCAATATGCACATCCGTATGAGAGAGGAAGGTAGGTGGTGGGGTGGAGTGACCGAGAGATGGCAATATGCACATCCGTATGAGAGAGGAAGGTAGGTGGTGGCGTGACCGAGAGATGGCAATATGCCCATCCGTATGAGAGAGGAAGGTAGGCGGTGGGGTGGAGTGACCGAGAGATGGCAATATGCACATCCGTATGAGAGAGGAAGGTAGGTGGTGGGGTTGAGTGACCGAGAGATGGCAATATGCACATCCGTATGAGAGAGGAAGGTAGGTGGTGGAGTGACCGAGAGATGGCAATATGCACATCCGTATGAGAGAGGAAGGTAGGTGGTGGAGTGACCGAGAGATGGCAATATGCACATCCGTATGAGAGAGGAAGGTAGGTGGTGGGGTGGAGTGACCGAGAGATGGCAATATGCACATCCGTATGAGAGAGGAAGGTAGGTGGTGGGGTGGAGTGACCGAGAGATGGCAATATGCACATCCGTATGAGAGAGGAAGGTAGGTGGTGGGGTGGAGTGACCGAGAGATGGCAATATGCACATCCGTATGAGAGAGGAAGGTAGGTGGTGGGGTGGAGTGACCGAGAGATGGCAAAATGCACATCCGTATGAGAGAGGAAGGTAGGTGGTGGGGTGGAGTGACCGAGAGATGGCAATATGCACATCCGTATGAGAGAGGAAGGTAGGTGGTGGGGTGGAGTGACCGAGAGATGGCAATATGCACATCCGTATGAGAGAGGAAGGTAGGTGGTGGGGTGGAGTGACCGAGAGATGGCAATATACACATCCGTATGAGAGAGGAAGGTAGGTGGTGGGGTGGAGTGACCGAGAGATGGCAATATGCACATCCGTATGAGAGAGGAAGGTAGGTGGTGGTGTGACCGAGAGATGGCAATATGCACATCCGTATGAGAGAGGAAGGTAGGTGGTGGGGTGGAGTGACCGAGAGATGGCAATATGCACATCCGTATGAGAGAGTAAGGTAGGCGGTGGGGTGGAGTGACCGAGAGATGGCAATATGCACATCCGTATGAGAGAGGAAGGTAGGTGGTGGGGTGGCGTGACCGAGAGATGGCAATATGCACATCCGTATGAGAGAGGAAGGTAGGTGGTGGGGTGGAGTGACCGAGAGATGGCAATATGCACATTCGTATGATAGAGGAAGGTAGGTGGTGGGGTGGAGTGACCGAGAGATGGCAATATACACATCCGTATGAGAGAGGAAGGTAGGCGGTGGGGTGGAGAGACCGAGAGATGGCAATATACACATCCGTATGAGAGAGGAAGGTAGGTGGTGGGGTGGCGTGACCGAGAGATGGCAATATGCACATCCGTATGAGAGAGGAAGGAAGGTGGTGGGGTGGAGTGACCGAGAGATGGCAATATGCACATCCGTATGAGAGAGGAAGGTAGGTGGTGGGGTGGCGTGACCGAGAGATGGCAATATACACATCCGTATGAGAGAGGAAGGTAGGTGGTGGGGTGGCGAGACCGAGAGATGGCAATATGCCCATCCGTATGAGAGAGGAAGGTAGGTGGTGGGGTGGTGTGACCGAGAGATGGCAATATGCACATCCGTATGAGAGAGGAAGGTAGGTGGTGGGGTGGTGTGACCGAGAGATGGCAATATGCCCATCCGTATGAGAGAGGAAGGTAGGTGGTGGGGTGGTGTGACCGAGAGATGGCAATATGCACATCCGTATGAGAGAGGAAGGTAGGTGGTGGGGTGGAGTGACCGAGAGATGGCAATATGCCCATCCGTATGAGAGAGGAAGGTAGGTGGTGGGGTGGTGTGACCGAGAGATGGCAATATGCACATCCGTATGAGAGAGGAAGGTAGGTGGTGGGGTGGCGTGACCGAGAGATGGCAATATGCACATCCGTATGAGAGAGGAAGGTAGGCGGTGGGGTGGAGAGACCGAGAGATGGCAATATACACATCCGTATGAGAGAGGAAGGTAGGTGGTGGGGTGACCGAGAGATGGCAATATGCACATCCGTATGAGAGAGGAAGGTAGGTGGTGGGGTGGCGTGACCGAGAGATGGCAATATGCACATCCGTATGAGAGAGGAAGGTAGGTGGTGGGGTGACCGAGAGATGGCAATATACACATCCGTATGAGAGAGGAAGGTAGGTGGTGGGGTGGAGTGACCGAGAGATGGCAATATGCACATCCGTATGAGAGAGCAAGTTAGGTGGTGGGGTGGAGTGACCGAGAGATGGCAATATGCACATCCGTATGAGAGAGGAAGGTAGGTGGTGGGGTGGAGAGACCGAGAGATGGCAATATGCACATCCGTATGAGAGAGGAAGGTAGGTGGTGGGGTGGCGAGACCGAGAGATGGCAATATGCACATCCGTATGAGAGAGGAAGGTAGGTGGTGGGGTGGAGTGACCGAGAGATGGCAATATGCACATCCGTATGAGAGAGGAAGGTAGGTGGTGGGGTGGAGTGACCGAGAGATGGCAATATACACATCCGTATGAGAGAGGAAGGTAGGTGGTGGGGTGGAGAGACCGAGAGATGGCAATATGCACATCCGTATGAGAGAGGAAGGTAGGTGGTGGGGTGGCGAGACCGAGAGATGGCAATATGCACATCCGTATGAGAGAGGAAGGTAGGTGGTGGGGTGGAGTGACCGAGAGATGGCAATATGCACATCCGTATGAGAGAGGAAGGTAGGTGGTGGGGTGGAGTGACCGAGAGATGGCAATATGCACATCCGTATGAGAGAGGAAGGTAGGTGGTGGGGTGGAGTGACCGAGAGATGGCAATATGCACATCCGTATGAGAGAGGAAGGTAGGTGGTGGGGTGGAGTGACCGAGAGATGGCAATATACACATCCGTATGAGAGAGGAAGGTAGGTGGTGGGGTGACCGAGAGATGGCAATATGCACATCCGTATGAGAGAGGAAGGTAGGTGGTGGGGTGACCGAGAGATGGCAATATGCACATCCATATGAGAGAGGAAGGTAGGTGGTGGGGTGGAGTGACCGAGAGATGGCAATATACACATCCGTATGAGAGAGGAAGGTAGGTGGTGGGGTGACCGAGAGATGGCAATATGCACATCCGTATGAGAGAGGAAGGTAGGTGGTGGGGTGACCGAGAGATGGCAATATGCACATCTGTATGAGAGAGGAAGGTAGGTGGTGGGGTGGAGTGACCGAGAGATGGCAATATGCACATCCGTATGAGAGAGGAAGGTAGGTGGTGGGGTGGAGTGACCGAGAGATGGCAATATGCACATCCGTATGAGAGAGGAAGGTAGGTGGTGGGGTGGAGTGACCGAGAGATGGCAATATACACATCCGTATGAGAGAGGAAGGTAGGTGGTGGGGTGACCGAGAGATGGCAATATGCACATCCGTATGAGAGAGGAAGGTAGGTGGTGGGGTGACCGAGAGATGGCAATATGCACATCTGTATGAGAGAGGAAGGTAGGTGGTGGGGTGGAGTGACCGAGAGATGGCAATATGCACATCCGTATGAGAGAGGAAGGTAGGTGGTGGGGTGGAGTGACCGAGAGATGGCAATATGCACATCCGTATGAGAGAGGAAGGTAGGTGGTGGGGTGGAGTGACCGAGAGATGGCAATATGCACATCCGTATGAGAGAGGAAGGTAGGTGGTGGGGTGGAGTGACCGAGAGATGGCAATATGCACATCCGTATGAGAGAGGAAGGTAGGTGGTGGGGTGGCGTGACCGAGAGATGGCAATATACACATCCGTATGAGAGAGGAAGGTAGGTGGTGGGGTGGAGTGACCGAGAGATGGCAATATGCACATCCGTATGAGAGAGGAAGGTAGGTGGTGGGGTGGAGTGACCGAGAGATGGCAATATACACATCCGTATGAGAGAGGAAGGTAGGTGGTGGGGTGGAGTGACCGAGAGATGGCAATATGCACATCCGTATGAGAGAGGAAGGTAGGTGGTGGGGTGGAGTGACCGAGAGATGGCAATATGCACATCCGTATGAGAGAGGAAGGTAGGTGGTGGGGTGGAGTGACCGAGAGATGGCAATATACACATCCGTATGAGAGAGGAAGGTAGGTGGTGGGGTGACCGAGAGATGGCAATATACACATCCGTATGAGAGAGGAAAGTAGGTGGTGGGGTGGAGTGACCGAGAGATGGCAATATACACATCCGTATGAGAGAGGAAGGTAGGTGGTGGGGTGGAGTGACCGAGAGATGGCAATATGCACATCCGTATGAGAGAGGAAGGTAGGTGGTGGGGTGGAGTGACCGAGAGATGGCAATATACACATCCGTATGAGAGAGGAAGGTAGGTGGTGGGGTGGCGTGACCGAGAGATGGCAATATGCACATCCGTATGAGAGAGGAAGGTAGGTGGTGGGGTGGAGTGACCGAGAGATGGCAATATACACATCCGTATGAGAGAGGAAGGTAGGCGGTGGGGTGGCGTGACCGAGAGATGGCAATATGCACATCCGTATGAGAGAGGAAGGTAGGTGGTGGGGTGGAGTGACCGAGAGATGGCAATATGCACATCCGTATGAGAGAGGAAGGTAGGTGGTGGGGTGGAGTGACAGAGAGATGGCAATATACACATCCGTATGAGAGAGGAAGGTAGGTGGTGGGGTGGCGAGACCGAGAGATGGCAATATGCCCATCCGTATGAGAGAGGAAGGTAGGTGGTGGGGTGGTGTGACCGAGAGATGGCAATATGCACATCCGTATGAGAGAGGAAGGTAGGTGGTGGGGTGACCGAGAGATGGCAATATGCACATCCGTATGAGAGAGGAAGGTAGGTGGTGGGGTGGTGTGACCGAGAGATGGCAATATGCCCATCCGTATGAGAGAGGAAGGTAGGTGGTGGGGTGGTGTGACCGAGAGATGGCAATATGCACATCCGTATGAGAGAGGAAGGTAGGTGGTGGGGTGGCGAGACCGAGAGATGGCAATATGCACATCCGTATGAGAGAGGAAGGTAGGTGGTGGGGTGGAGTGACCGAGAGATGGCAATATACACATCCGTATGAGAGAGGAAGGTAGGTGGTGGGGTGGCGAGACCGAGAGATGGCAATATGCACATCCGTATGAGAGAGGAAGGTAGGTGGTGGGGTGGAGTGACCGAGAGATGGCAATATACACATCCGTATGAGAGAGGAAGGTAGGTGGTTGGGTGACAGAGAGATGGCAATATGCACATCCGTATGAGAGAGGAAGGTAGGTGGTGGGGTGGAGTGACCGAGAGATGGCAATATGCACATCCGTATGAGAGAGGAAGGTAGGTGGTGGGGTGGAGTGACCGAGAGATGGCAATATGCACATCCGTATGAGAGAGGAAGGTAGGTGGTGGGGTGGCGTGACCGAGAGATGGCAATATACACATCCGTATGAGAGAGGAAGGTAGGTGGTGGGGTGGCGAGACCGAGAGATGGCAATATGCCCATCCGTATGAGAGAGGAAGGTAGGTGGTGGGGTGGTGTGACCGAGAGATGGCAATATGCACATCCGTATGAGAGAGGAAGGTAGGTGGTGGGGTGGAGTGACCGAGAGATGGCAATATGCACATCCGTATGAGAGAGGAAGGTAGGTGGTGGGGTGGAGTGACCGAGAGATGGCAATATACACATCCGTATGAGAGAGGAAGGTAGGTGGTGGGGTGGCGAGACCGAGAGACGGCAATATGCCCATCCGTATGAGAGAGGAAGGTAGGTGGTGGGGTGGAGTGACCGAGAGATGGCAATATACACATCCGTATGAGAGAGGAAGGTAGATGGTGGGGTGACCGAGAGATGGCAATATGCACATCCGTATGAGAGAGGAAGGTAGGTGGTGGGGTGACCGAGAGATGGCAATATGCACATCCGTATGAGAGAGGAAGGTAGGTGGTGGGGTGGAGTGACCGAGAGATGGCAATATGCACATCCGTATGAGAGAGGAAGGTAGGTGGTGGGGTGGAGTGACCGAGAGATGGCAATATGCACATCTGTATGAGAGAGGAAGGTAGGTGGTGGGGTGGAGTGACCGAGAGATGGCAATATGCCCATCCGTATGAGAGAGGAAGGTAGGTGGTGGGGTGGAGTGACCGAGAGATGGCAATATGCCCATCCGTATGAGAGAGGAAGGTAGGTGGTGGGGTGTAGTGACCGAGAGATGGCAATATACACATTCGTATGAGAGAGGAAGGTAGGTGGTGGGGTGGAGAGACCGAGAGATGGCAATATGCCCATCCGTATGAGAGAGGAAGGTAGGTGGTGGGGTGTAGTGACCGAGAGATGGCAATATACACATTCGTATGAGAGAGGAAGGTAGGTGGTGGGGTGGAGAGACCGAGAGATGGCAATATGCACATCTGTATGAGAGAGGAAGGTAGGTGGTGGGGTGGAGTGACCGAGAGATGGCAATATGCCCATCCGTATGAGAGAGGAAGGTAGGCGGTGGGGTGGAGTGACCGAGAGATGGCAATATACACATCCGTATGAGAGAGGAAGGTAGGTGGTGGGGTGGCGTGACCGAGAGATGGCAATATGCACATCCGTATGAGAGAGGAAGGTAGGTGGTGGGGTGGAGTGACCGAGAGATGGCAATATGCACATCCGTATGAGAGAGGAAGGTAGGTGGTGGGGTGGAGTGACCGAGAGATGGCAATATGCACATCCGTATGAGAGAGGAAGGTAGGTGGTGGGGTGGCGTGACCGAGAGATGGCAATATACACATCCGTATGAGAGAGGAAGGTAGGTGGTGGGGTGGCGAGACCGAGAGATGGCAATATGCCCATCCGTATGAGAGAGGAAGGTAGGTGGTGGGGTGGTGTGACCGAGAGATGGCAATATGCACATCCGTATGAGAGAGGAAGGTAGGTGGTGGGGTGGAGTGACCGAGAGATGGCAATATACACATCCGTATGAGAGAGGAAGGTAGGTGGTGGGGTGGCGAGACCGAGAGATGGCAATATGCACATCCGTATGAGAGAGGAAGGTAGGTGGTGGGGTGGAGTGACCGAGAGATGGCAATATGCACATCTGTATGAGAGAGGAAGGTAGGTGGTGGGGTGGAGTGACCGAGAGATGGCAATATGCCCATCCGTATGAGAGAGGAAGGTAGGTGGTGGGGTGGAGTGACCGAGAGATGGCAATATACACATCCGTATGAGAGAGGAAGGTAGGCGGTGGGGTGGCGAGACCGAGAGATGGCAATATGCACATCCGTATGAGAGAGGAAGGTAGGTGGTGGGGTGGCGAGACCGAGAGATGGCAATATGCACATCCGTATGAGAGAGGAAGGTAGGTGGTGGGGTGGAGTGACCGAGAGATGGCAATATGCCCATCCGTATGATAGAGGAAGGTAGGTGGTGGGGTGGAGTGACCGAGAGATGGCAATATACACATTCGTATGAGAGAGGAAGGTAGGTGGTGGGGTGGCGAGACCGAGAGATGGCAATATGCACATCCGTATGAGAGAGGAAGGTAGGTGGTGGGGTGGAGTGACCGAGAGATGGCAATATACACATCCGTATGAGAGAGGAAGGTAGGTGGTGGGGTGGCGAGACCGAGAGATGGCAATATGCACATCCGTATGAGAGAGGAAGGTAGGTGGTGGGGTGGAGTGACCGAGAGATGGCAATATACACATCCGTATGAGAGAGGAAGGTAGGTGGTGGGGTGGAGTGACCGAGAGATGGCAATATGCACATCCGTATGAGAGAGGAAGGTAGGTGGTGGGGTGGCGTGACCGAGAGATGGCAATATGCCCATCCGTATGAGAGAGGAAGGTAGGTGGTGGGGTGGCGTGACCGAGAGATGGCAATATGCACATCCGTATGAGAGAGGAAGGTAGGTGGTGGGGTGGCGTGACCGAGAGATGGCAATATACACATCCTTATGAGAGAGGAAGGTAGGTGGTGGGGTGGAGTGACCGAGAGATGGCAATATACACATCCGTATGAGAGAGGAAGGTAGGTGGTGGGGTGGAGTGACCGAGAGATGGCAATATACACATCCGTATGAGAGAGGAAGGTAGGCGGTGGGGTGGCGAGACCGAGAGATGGCAATATGCACATCCGTATGAGAGAGGAAGGTAGGTGGTGGGGTGGCGTGACCGAGAGATGGCAATATACACATCCTTATGAGAGAGGAAGGTAGGTGGTGGGGTGGAGTGACCGAGAGATGGCAATATGCCCATCCGTATGAGAGAGGAAGGTAGGTGGTGGGGTGGAGTGACCGAGAGATGGCAATATACACATCCGTATGAGAGAGGAAGGTAGGCGGTGGGGTGGCGAGACCGAGAGATGGCAATATGCACATCCGTATGAGAGAGGAAGGTAGGTGGTGGGGTGGCGAGACCGAGAGATGGCAATATGCACATCCGTATGAGAGAGGAAGGTAGGTGGTGGGGTGGAGTGACCGAGAGATGGCAATATGCACATCCGTATGAGAGAGGAAGGTAGGTGGTGGGGTGGAGTGACCGAGAGATGGCAATATGCACATCCGTATGAGAGAGGAAGGTAGGTGGTGGGGTGGCGTGACCGAGAGATGGCAATATACACATCCTTATGAGAGAGGAAGGTAGGTGGTGGGGTGGAGTGACCGAGAGATGGCAATATGCCCATCCGTATGAGAGAGGAAGGTAGGTGGTGGGGTGGAGTGACCGAGAGATGGCAATATACACATCCGTATGAGAGAGGAAGGTAGGCGGTGGGGTGGCGAGACCGAGAGATGGCAATATGCACATCCGTATGAGAGAGGAAGGTAGGTGGTGGGGTGGCGAGACCGAGAGATGGCAATATGCACATCCGTATGAGAGAGGAAGGTAGGTGGTGGGGTGGAGTGACCGAGAGATGGCAATATGCACATCCGTATGATAGAGGAAGGTAGGTGGTGGGGTGGAGTGACCGAGAGATGGCAATATGCACATCCGTATGAGAGAGGAAGGTAGGTGGTGGGGTGGCGAGACCGAGAGATGGCAATATGCACATCCGTATGAGAGAGGAAAGTAGGTGGTGGGGTGGCGAGACCGAGAAATGGCAATATGCCCATCCGTATGAGAGAGGAAGGTAGGTGGTGGGGTGGCGTGACCGAGAGATGGCAATATGCACATCCGTATGAGAGAGGAAGGTAGGTGGTGGGGTGGAGTGACCGAGAGATGGCAATATGCACATCCGTATGAGAGAGGAAGGTAGGTGGTGGGGTGGAGTGACCGAGAGATGGCAATATGCCCATCCGTATGAGAGAGGAAGGTAGGTGGTGGGGTGGAGTGACCGAGAGATGGCAATATGCCCATCCGTATGAGAGAGGAAGGTAGGTGGTGGGGTGGTGTGACCGAGAGATGGCAATATGCACATCCGTATGAGAGAGGAAGGTAGGTGGTGGGGTGGAGTGACCGAGAGATGGCAATATACACATCCGTATGAGAGAGGAAGGTAGGTGGTGGGGTGGCGTGACCGAGAGATGGCAATATGCACATCCGTATGAGAGAGGAAGGTAGGCGGTGAGGTGGAGAAACCGAGAGATGGCAATATACACATCCGTATGAGAGAGTAAGGTAGGTGGTGGGGTGGAGTGACCGAGAGATGGCAATATACACATCCTTATGAGAGAGGAAGGTAGGTGGTGGGGTGGCGTGACCGAGAGATGGCAATATACACATCCTTATGAGAGAGGAAGGTAGGTGGTGGGGTGGAGTGACCGAGAGATGGCAATATACACATCCGTATGAGAGAGGAAGGTAGGTGGTGGGGTGGAGAGACCGAGAGATGGCAATATGCACATCCGTATGAGAGAGGAAGGTAGGCGGTGGGGTGGCGAGACCGAGAGATGGCAATATACACATCCGTATGAGAGAGGAAGGTAGGTGGTGGGGTGGAGTGACCGAGAGATGGCAATATACACATCCTTATGAGAGAGGAAGGTAGGTGGTGGGGTGGAGTGACCGAGAGATGGCAATATGCACATCCGTATGAGAGAGTAAGGTAGGCGGTGGGGTGGAGTGACCGAGAGATGGCAATATGCACATCCGTATGAGAGAGGAAGGTAGGCGGTGGGGTGGAGTGACCGAGAGATGGCAATATACACATCCGTATGAGAGAGGAAGGTAGGTGGTGGGGTGGCGTGACCGAGAGATGGCAATATGCACATCCGTATGAGAGAGGAAGGTAGGCGGTGGGGTGGAGAAACCGAGAGATGGCAATATACACATCCGTATGAGAGAGTAAGGTAGGCGGTGGGGTGGAGTGACCGAGAGATGGCAATATGCACATCCGTATGAGAGAGGAAGGTAGGCGGTGGGGTGGAGAGACCGAGAGATGGCAATATACACATCCGTATGAGAGAGGAAGGTAGGTGGTGGGGTGGATTGACCGAGACATGGCAATATGCACATCCGTATGAGAGAGGAAGGTAGGTGGTGGGGTGGAGTGACCGAGAGATGGCAATATACACATCCGTATGAGAGAGTAAGGTAGGCGGTGGGGTGGAGTGACCGAGAGATGGCAATATGCACATCCGTATGAGAGAGGAAGGTAGGCGGTGGGGTGGAGTGACCGAGAGATGGCAATATACACATCCGTATGAGAGAGGAAGGTAGGCGGTGGGGTGGAGTGACCGAGAGATGGCAATATACACATCCGTATGAGAGAGGAAGGTAGGTGGTGGGGTGGCGTGACCGAGAGATGGCAATATGCACATCCGTATGAGAGAGGAAGGTAGGTGGTGGGGTGGAGTGACCGAGAGATGGCAATATACACATCCGTATGAGAGAGGAAGGTAGGTGGTGGGGTGGCGAGACCGAGAGATGGCAATATGCCCATCCGTATGAGAGAGGAAGGTAGGTGGTGGGGTGGTGTGACCGAGAGATGGCAATATGCACATCCGTATGAGAGAGGAAGGTAGGTGGTGGGGTGGAGTGACCGAGAGATGGCAATATGCACATCCGTATGAGAGAGGAAGGTAGGTGGTGGGGTGGAGTGACCGAGAGATGGCAATATACACATCCGTATGAGAGAGGAAGGTAGGTGGTGGGGTGGCGAGACCGAGAGATGGCAATATGCACATCCGTATGAGAGAGGAAGGTAGGTGGTGGGGTGGCGAGACCGAGAGATGGCTATATGCACATCCGTATGAGAGAGGAAGGTAGGTGGTGGGGTGGAGTGACCGAGAGATGGCAATATACACATCCGTATGAGAGAGGAAGGTAGGTGGTGGGGTGGCGAGACCGAGAGATGGCAATATGCACATCCGTATGAGAGAGGAAGGTAGGTGGTGGGGTGGCGTGACCGAGAGATGGCAATATACACATCCGTATGAGAGAGGAAGGTAGGTGGTGGGGTGGAGTGACCGAGAGATGGCAATATGCACATCCGTATGAGAGAGGAAGGTAGGTGGTGGGGTGGCGTGACAGAGAGATGGCAATATGCCCATCCGTATGAGAGAGGAAGGTAGGTGGTGGGGTGGCGTGACCGAGAGATGGCAATATACACATCCTTATGAGAGAGGAAGGTAGGTGGTGGGGTGGAGTGACCGAGAGATGGCAATATGCACATCCGTATGAGAGAGGAAGGTAGGCGGTGGGGTGGCGAGACCGAGAGATGGCAATATGCACATCCGTATGAGAGAGGAAGGTAGGTGGTGGGGTGGCGAGACCGAGAAATGGCAATATGCCCATCCGTATGAGAGAGGAAGGTAGGTGGTGGGGTGGCGTGACCGAGAGATGGCAATATGCACATCCGTATGAGAGAGGAAGGTAGGTGGTGGGGTGGTGTGACCGAGAGATGGCAATATGCCCATCCGTATGAGAGAGGAAGGTAGGTGGTGGGGTGGAGTGACCGAGAGATGGCAATATGCCCATCCGTATGAGAGAGGAAGGTAGGTGGTGGGGTGGTGTGACCGAGAGATGGCAATATGCACATCCGTATGAGAGAGGAAGGTAGGTGGTGGGGTGGAGTGACCGAGAGATGGCAATATACACATCCGTATGAGAGAGGAAGGTAGGTGGTGGGGTGGCGTGACCGAGAGATGGCAATATGCACATCCGTATGAGAGAGGAAGGTAGGTGGTGGGGTGGAGTGACCGAGAGATGGCAATATACACATCCGTATGAGAGAGTAAGGTAGGCGGTGGGGTGGAGTGACCGAGAGATGGCAATATGCACATCCGTATGAGAGAGGAAGGTAGGCGGTGGGGTGGAGAGACCGAGAGATGGCAATATACACATCCGTATGAGAGAGGAAGGTAGGTGGTGGGGTGGAGTGACCGAGACATGGCAATATGCACATCCGTATGAGAGAGGAAGGTAGGTGGTGGGGTGGAGTGACCGAGAGATGGCAATATACACATCCGTATGAGAGAGGAAGGTAGGTGGTGGGGTGGAGTGACCGAGAGATGGCAATATACACATCCGTATGAGAGAGGAAGGTAGGTGGTGGGGTGGCGTGACCGAGAGATGGCAATATGCACATCCGTATGAGAGAGGAAGGTAGGCGGTGGGGTGGAGAAACCGAGAGATGGCAATATACACATCCGTATGAGAGAGTAAGGTAGGCGGTGGGGTGGAGTGACCGAGAGATGGCAATATGCACATCCGTATGAGAGAGGAAGGTAGGCGGTGGGGTGGAGAGACCGAGAGATGGCAATATACACATCCGTATGAGAGAGGAAGGTAGGTGGTGGGGTGGAGTGACCGAGACATGGCAATATGCACATCCGTATGAGAGAGGAAGGTAGGTGGTGGGGTGGAGTGACCGAGAGATGGCAATATACACATCCGTATGAGAGAGTAAGGTAGGCGGTGGGGTGGAGTGACCGAGAGATGGCAATATGCACATCCGTATGAGAGAGGAAGGTAGGCGGTGGGGTGGAGTGACCGAGAGATGGCAATATACACATCCGTATGAGAGAGGAAGGTAGGTGGTGGGGTGGCGTGACCGAGAGATGGCAATATGCACATCCGTATGAGAGAGGA
Organism: Phyllobates terribilis; assembly: GCF_046119375.1. Lineage (NCBI taxonomy): Eukaryota > Metazoa > Chordata > Amphibia > Anura > Dendrobatidae > Phyllobates > Phyllobates terribilis. Next base: position 8,440,556 of record NW_027362766.1, on the reverse strand, counting down.
AGGTAGGCGGTGGGGTGGAGAGACCGAGAGATGGCAATATACACATCCGTATGAGAGAGGAAGGTAGGTGGTGGGGTGGCGTGACCGAGAGATGGCAATATGCACATCCGTATGAGAGAGGAAGGTAGGCGGTGGGGTGGAGAGACCGAGAGATGGCAATATACACATCCGTATGAGAGAGGAAGGTAGGTGGTGGGGTGGCGAGACCGAGAGATAGCAATATACACATCCGTATGAGAGAGGAAGGTAGGTGGTGGGGTGGCGAGACCGAGAGATGGCAATATGCCAATCCGTATGAGAGAGGAAGGTAGGTGGTGGGGTGGAGTGACCGAGAGATGGCAATATACACATCCGTATGAGAGAGGAAGGTAGGTGGTGGGGTGGCGAGACCGAGAGATAGCAATATACACATCCGTATGAGAGAGGAAGGTAGGTGGTGGGGTGGAGTGACCGAGAGATGGCAATATACACATCCGTATGAGAGAGGAAGGTAGGTGGTGGGGTGGCGAGACCGAGAGATGGCAATATGCACATCTGTATGAGAGAGGAAGGTAGGTGGTGGGGTGGCGAGACCGAGAGATAGCAATATACACATCCGTATGAGAGAGGAAGGTAGGTGGTGGGGTGGCGAGACCGAGAGATGGCAATATGCACATCTGTATGAGAGAGGAAGGTAGGTGGTGGGGTGGCGAGACCGAGAGATAGCAATATACACATCCGTATGAGAGAGGAAGGTAGGTGGTGGGGTGGAGTGACCGAGAGATGGCAATATACACATCCGTATGAGAGAGGAAGGTAGGTGGTGGGGTGGCGTGACCGAGAGATGGCAATATGCACATCTGTATGAGAGAGGAAGGTAGGTGGTGGGGTGGCGAGACCGAGAGATGGCAATATGCACATCCGTATGAGAGAGGAAGGTAGGTGGTGGGGTGGAGTGACCGAGAGATGGCAATATACACATCCGTATGAGAGAGGAAGGTAGGTGGTGGGGTGGCGTGACCGAGAGATGGCAATATGCACATCTGTATGAGAGAGGAAGGTAGGTGGTGGGGTGGCGAGACCGAGAGATGGCAATATGCACATCCGTATGAGAGAGGAAGGTAGGTGGTGGGGTGGAGTGACCGAGAGATGGCAATATGCACATCCGTATGAGAGAGGAAGGTAGGTGGTGGGGTGGAGTGACCGAGAGATGGCAATATGCACATCCGTATGAGAGAGGAAGGTAGGCGGTGGGGTGGAGTGACCGAGAGATGGCAATATACACATCCGTATGAGAGAGGAAGGTAGGTGGTGGGGTGACCGAGACCGAGAGATGGCAATATGCACATCCGTATGAGAGAGGAAGGTAGGTGGTGGGGTGGAGTGACCGAGAGATGGCAATATGCACATCCGTATGAGAGAGGAAGGTAGGTGGTGGGGTGACCGAGAGATGGCAATATGCCCATCCGTATGAGAGAGGAAGGTAGGTGGTGGGGTGGTGTGACCGAGAGATGGCAATATGCCCATCCGTATGAGAGAGGAAGGTAGGTGGTGGGGTGGAGTGACCGAGAGATGGCAATATACACATCCGTATGAGAGAGGAAGGTAGGTGGTGGGGTGACCGAGAGATGGCAATATGCACATCCGTATGAGAGAGGAAGGTAGGTGGTGGGGTGGCGAGACCGAGAGATGGCAATATGCACATCCGTATGAGAGAGGAAGGTAGGTGGTGGGGTGGAGTGACCGAGAGATGGCAATATGCGCATGCGTATGAGAGAGGAAGGTAGGTGGTGGGGTGGCGAGACCGAGAGATGGCAATATGCCAATCCGTATGAGAGAGGAAGGTAGGTGGTGGGGTGGAGTGACCGAGAGATGGCAATATACACATCCGTATGAGAGAGGAAGGTAGGTGGTGGGGTGGAGTGACCGAGAGATGGCAATATGCCCATCCGTATGAGAGAGGAAGGTAGGTGGTGGGGTGGAGTGACCGAGAGATGGCAATATACACATCCGTATGAGAGAGGAAGGTAGGTGGTGGGGTGGCGAGACCGAGAGATGGCAATATGCACATCTGTATGAGAGAGGAAGGTAGGTGGTGGGGTGGCGAGACCGAGAGATAGCAATATACACATCCGTATGAGAGAGGAAGGTAGGTGGTGGGGTGGAGTGACCGAGAGATGGCAATATGCACATCCGTATGAGAGAAGAAGGTAGGTGGTGGGGTGGAGTGACCGAGAGATGGCAATATACACATCCGTATGAGAGAGGAAGGTAGGCGGTGGGGTGGAGTGACCGAGAGATGGCAATATGCACATCTGTATGAGAGAGGAAGGTAGGTGGTGGGGTGGCGAGACCGAGAGATGGCAATATGCACATCCGTATGAGAGAGGAAGGTAGGTGGTGGGGTGGAGTGACCGAGAGATGGCAATATACACATTCGTATGAGAGAGGAAGGTAGGTGGTGGGGTGGAGTGACCGAGAGATGGCAATATACACATCCGTATGAGAGAGGAAGGTAGGTGGTGGGGTGGCATGACCGAGAGATGGCAATATGCACATCCGTATGAGAGAGGAAGGTAGGCGGTGGGGTGGAGTGACCGAGAGATGGCATATGCACATTCGTATGAGAGAGGAAGGTAGGTGGTGGGGTGGAGTGACCGAGAGATGGCAATATGCACATCCGTATGAGAGAGGAAGGTAGGTGGTGGGGTGGCATGACCGAGAGATGGCAATATGCACATCTGTATGAGAGAGGAAGGTAGGTGGTGGGGTGGCGAGACCGAGAGATAGCAATATACACATCCGTATGAGAGAGGAAGGTAGGTGGTGGGGTGGCGTGACCGAGAGATGGCAATATGCACATCCGTATGAGAGAGGAAGGTAGGCGGTGGGGTGGCGTGACCGAGAGATGGCAATATGCACATCCGTATGAGAGAGGAAGGTAGGCGGTGGGGTGGAGTGACCGAGAGATGGCAATATGCACATCCGTATGAGAGAGGAAGGTAGGCGGTGGGGTGGAGTGACCGAGAGATGGCATATGCACATCCGTATGAGAGAGGAAGGTAGGCGGTGGGGTGGCGTGACCGAGAGATGGCAATATGCACATCCGTATGAGAGAGGAAGGTAGGTGGTGGGGTGGAGTGACCGAGAGATGGCAATATGCCCATCCGTATGAGAGAGGAAGGTAGGTGGTGGGGTGGCGTGACCGAGAGATGGCAATATGCACATCCGTATGAGAGAGGAAGGTAGGTGGTGGGGTGGAGTGACCGAGAGATGGCAATATGCACATCCGTATGAGAGAGGAAGGTAGGTGGTGGGGTGGAGTGACCGAGAGATGGCAATATGCCCATCCGTATGAGAGAGGAAGGTAGGTGGTGGGGTGGCGTGACCGAGAGATGGCAATATGCCCATCCGTATGAGAGAGGAAGGTAGGTGGTGGGGTGGCGTGACCGAGAGATGGCAATATGCACATCCGTATGAGAGAGGAAGGTAGGTGGTGGGGTGGCGAGACCGAGAGATGGCAATATGCACATCCGTATGAGAGAGGAAGGTAGGCGGTGGGGTGGAGTGACCGAGAGATGGCAATATGCACATCCGTATGAGAGAGGAAGGTAGGTGGTGGGGTGGAGTGACCGAGAGATGGCAATATGCACATCCGTATGAGAGAGGAAGGTAGGTGGTGGGGTGGAGTGACCGAGAGATGGCAATATGCCCATCCGTATGAGAGAGGAAGGTAGGTGGTGGGGTGGAGAGACCGAGAGATGGCAATATGCACATCCGTATGAGAGAGGAAGGTAGGTGGTGGGGTGGAGTGACAGAGAGATGGCAATATGCACATCCGTATGAGAGAGGAAGGTAGGTGGTGGTGTGGCGAGACCGAGAGATGGCAATATGCACATCCGTATGAGAGAGGAAGGTAGGTGGTGGGGTGGCGAGACCGAGAGATGGCAATATGCACATCCGTATGAGAGAGGAAGGTAGGTGGTGGGGTGGCGAGACCGAGAGATGGCAATATGCACATCCGTATGAGAGAGGAAGGTAGGTGGTGGGGTGGAGTGACCGAGAGATTGCAATATACACATCCGTATGAGAGAGGAAGGTAGGCGGTGGGGTGGAGAGACCGAGAGATGGCAATATGCCCATCCGTATGAGAGAGGAAGGTAGGTAGTGGGGTGACCGAGAGATGGCAATATGCACATCCGTATGAGAGAGGAAGGTAGGTGGTGGGGTGGAGTGACCGAGAGATGGCAATATACACATCCGTATGAGAGAGGAAGGTAGGCGGTGGGGTGGAGAGACCGAGAGATGGCAATATGCCCATCCGTATGAGAGAGGAAGGTAGGTGGTGGAGTGACCGAGAGATGGCAATATGCACATCCGTATGAGAGAGGAAGGTAGGTGGTGGGGTGGAGTGACCGAGAGATGGCAATATACACATCTGTATGAGAGAGGAAGGTAGGTGGTGGGGTGGAGTGACCGAGAGATGGCAATATACACATCCGTATGAGAGAGGAAGGTAGGTGGTGGGGTGGAGAGACCGAGAGATGGCAATATGCACATCCGTATGAGAGAGGAAGGTAGGTGGTGGGGTGGCGAGACCGAGAGATGGCAATATGCCCATCCGTATGAGAGAGGAAGGTAGGTGGTGGGGTGGAGTGACCGAGAGATGGCAATATGCCCATCCGTATGAGAGAGGAAGGTAGGTGGTGGGGTGGCGAGACCGAGAGATGGCAATATGCACATCCGTATGAGAGAGGAAGGTAGGTGGTGGGGTGGAGTGACCGAGAGATGGCAATATGCACATCCGTATGAGAGAGGAAGGTAGGTGGTGGGGTGGAGTGACCGAGAGATGGCAATATGCACATCCGTATGAGAGAGGAAAGTAGGCGGTGGGGTGGAGTGACCGAGAGATGGCAATATGCACATCCGTATGAGAGAGGAAGGTAGGCGGTGGGGTGGAGTGACCGAGAGATGGCAATATGCACATCCGTATGAGAGAGGAAGGTAGGTGGTGGGGAGGCGAGACCGAGAGATGGCAATATGCACATCCGTATGAGAGAGGAAGGTAGGTGGTGGCGTGACCGAGAGATGGCAATATGCCCATCCGTATGAGAGAGGAAGGTAGGTGGTGGGGTGGAGTGACCGAGAGATGGCAATATGCACATCCGTATGAGAGAGGAAGGTAGGTGGTGGGGTGGAGTGACCGAGAGATGGCAATATGCACATCCGTATGAGAGAGGAAGGTAGGTGGTGGGGTGGAGTGACCGAGAGATGGCAATATACACATCCGTATGAGAGAGGAAGGTAGGTGGTGGGGTGACCGAGAGATGGCAATATGCACATCCGTATGAGAGAGGAAGGTAGGTGGTGGAGTGACCGAGAGATGGCAATATACACATCCGTATGAGAGAGGAAGGTAGGTGGTGGGGTGGAGTGACCGAGAGATGGCAATATGCACATCCGTATGAGAGCGGAAGGTAGGTGGTGGGGTGGAGTGACCGAGAGATGGCAATATACACATCCGTATGAGAGAGCAAGTTAGGTGGTGGGGTGACCGAGAGATGGCAATATACACATCCGTATGAGAGAGGAAGGTAGGTGGTGGGGTGGAGTGACCGAGAGATGGCAATATGCACATCCGTATGAGAGAGGAAGGTAGGTGGTGGGGTGGAGTGACCGAGAGATGGCAATATGCACATCCGTATGAGAGAGGAAGGTAGGTGGTGGGGTGGAGTGACCGAGAGATGGCAATATGCACATCCGTATGAGAGAGGAAGGTAGGTGGTGGGGTGGAGTGACCGAGAGATGGCAATATACACATCCGTATGAGAGAGGAAGGTAGGTGGTGGGGTGGAGTGACCGAGAGATGGCAATATGCACATCCGTATGAGAGAGGAAGGTAGGTGGTGGGGTGGAGTGACCGAGAGATGGCAATATACACATCCGTATGAGAGAGGAAGGTAGGTGGTGGGGTGGAGTGACCGAGAGATGGCAATATGCACATCCGTATGAGAGAGGAAGGTAGGTGGTGGGGTGGAGTGACCGAGAGATGGCAATATGCACATCCGTATGAGAGAGGAAGGTAGGTGGTGGGGTGGAGTGACCGAGAGATGGCAATATGCACATCCGTATGAGAGAGGAAGGTAGGTGGTGGGGTGGAGTGACCGAGAGATGGCAATATACACATCCGTATGAGAGAGGAAGGTAGGTGGTGGGGTGGAGTGACCGAGAGATGGCAATATGCACATCCGTATGAGAGAGGAAGGTAGGTGGTGGGGTGGAGTGACCGAGAGATGGCAATATGCACATCCGTATGAGAGAGGAAGGTAGGTGGTGGGGTGGAGTGACCGAGAGATGGCAATATGCACATCCGTATGAGAGAGGAAGGTAGGTGGTGGGGTGGAGTGACCGAGAGATGGCAATATGCACATCCGTATGAGAGAGGAAGGTAGGCGGTGGGGTGGAGTGACCGAGAGATGGCAATATGCACATCCGTATGAGAGAGGAAGGTAGGTGGTGGGGTGGAGTGACCGAGAGATGGCAATATGCACATCCGTATGAGAGAGGAAGGTAGGCGGTGGGGTGGAGAGACCGAGAGATGGCAATATACACATCCGTATGAGAGAGGAAGGTAGGTGGTGGGGTGGAGTGACCGAGAGATGGCAATATGCACATCCGTATGAGAGAGGAAGGTAGGTGGTGGGGTGGAGTGACCGAGAGATGGCAATATGCACATCCGTATGAGAGAGGAAGGTAGGTGGTGGGGTGGAGTGACCGAGAGATGGCAATATGCACATCCGTATGAGAGAGGAAGGTAGGTGGTGGGGTGGAGAGACCGAGAGATGGCAATATACACATCCGTATGAGAGAGGAAGGTAGGTGGTGGGGTGGAGTGACCGAGAGATGGCAATATGCACATCCTTATGAGAGAGGAAGGTAGGTGGTGGGGTGGAGTGACCGAGAGATGGCAATATGCACATCCGTATGAGAGAGGAAGGTAGGTGGTGGGGTGGAGTGACCGAGAGATGGCAATATGCACATCCGTATGAGAGAGGAAGGTAGGTGGTGGGGTGGAGTGACCGAGAGATGGCAATATGCACATCCGTATGAGAGAGGAAGGTAGGTGGTGGGGTGGAGTGACCGAGAGATGGCAATATGCACATCCGTATGAGAGAGGAAGGTAGGTGGTGGGGTGGCGTGACCGAGAGATGGCAATATGCACATCCGTATGAGAGAGGAAGGTAGGTGGTGGGGTGGAGTGACCGAGAGATGGCAATATGCACATCCGTATGAGAGAGGAAGGTAGGTGGTGGGGTGGAGTGACCGAGAGATTGCAATATGCACATCCGTATGAGAGAGGAAGGTAGGTGGTGGTGTGACCGAGAGATGGCAATATGCACATCCGTATGAGAGAGGAAGGTAGGTGGTGGGGTGGAGTGACCGAGAGATGGCAATATGCACATCCGTATGAGAGAGTAAGGTAGGCGGTGGGGTGGAGTGACCGAGAGATGGCAATATGCACATCCGTATGAGAGAGGAAGGTAGGTGGTGGGGTGGCGTGACCGAGAGATGGCAATATGCACATCCGTATGAGAGAGGAAGGTAGGTGGTGGGGTGGAGTGACCGAGAGATGGCAATATGCACATTCGTATGATAGAGGAAGGTAGGTGGTGGGGTGGAGTGACCGAGAGATGGCAATATACACATCCGTATGAGAGAGGAAGGTAGGCGGTGGGGTGGAGAGACCGAGAGATGGCAATATACACATCCGTATGAGAGAGGAAGGTAGGTGGTGGGGTGGCGTGACCGAGAGATGGCAATATGCACATCCGTATGAGAGAGGAAGGAAGGTGGTGGGGTGGAGTGACCGAGAGATGGCAATATGCACATCCGTATGAGAGAGGAAGGTAGGTGGTGGGGTGGTGTGACCGAGAGATGGCAATATGCACATCCGTATGAGAGAGGAAGGTAGGTGGTGGGGTGGCGTGACCGAGAGATGGCAATATGCACATCCGTATGAGAGAGGAAGGTAGGCGGTGGGGTGGAGAGACCGAGAGATGGCAATATACACATCCGTATGAGAGAGGAAGGTAGGTGGTGGGGTGGCGTGACCGAGAGATGGCAATATGCACATCCGTATGAGAGAGGAAGGTAGGTGGTGGGGTGACCGAGAGATGGCAATATACACATCCGTATGAGAGAGGAAGGTAGGTGGTGGGGTGGAGTGACCGAGAGATGGCAATATGCACATCCGTATGAGAGAGCAAGTTAGGTGGTGGGGTGGAGTGACCGAGAGATGGCAATATACACATCCGTATGAGAGAGGAAGGTAGGTGGTGGGGTGGAGAGACCGAGAGATGGCAATATGCACATCCGTATGAGAGAGGAAGGTAGGTGGTGGGGTGGCGAGACCGAGAGATGGCAATATGCACATCCGTATGAGAGAGGAAGGTAGGTGGTGGGGTGGAGTGACCGAGAGATGGCAATATACACATCCGTATGAGAGAGGAAGGTAGGTGGTGGGGTGGAGTGACCGAGAGATGGCAATATACACATCCGTATGAGAGAGGAAGGTAGGTGGTGGGGTGGAGTGACCGAGAGATGGCAATATGCACATCCGTATGAGAGAGGAAGGTAGGTGGTGGGGTGGAGTGACCGAGAGATGGCAATATGCACATCCGTATGAGAGAGGAAGGTAGGTGGTGGGGTGGAGTGACCGAGAGATGGCAATATACACATCCGTATGAGAGAGGAAGGTAGGTGGTGGGGTGACCGAGAGATGGCAATATGCACATCCGTATGAGAGAGGAAGGTAGGTGGTGGGGTGACCGAGAGATGGCAATATGCACATCCGTATGAGAGAGGAAGGTAGGTGGTGGGGTGACCGAGAGATGGCAATATGCACATCCGTATGAGAGAGGAAGGTAGGTGGTGGGGTGACCGAGAGATGGCAATATGCACATCTGTATGAGAGAGGAAGGTAGGTGGTGGGGTGGAGTGACCGAGAGATGGCAATATGCACATCCGTATGAGAGAGGAAGGTAGGTGGTGGGGTGGAGTGACCGAGAGATGGCAATATGCCCATCCGTATGAGAGAGGAAGGTAGGTGGTGGGGTGGAGTGACCGAGAGATGGCAATATGCACATCCGTATGAGAGAGGAAGGTAGGTGGTGGGGTGGAGTGACCGAGAGATGGCAATATGCACATCCGTATGAGAGAGGAAGGTAGGTGGTGGGGTGGAGTGACCGAGAGATGGCAATATGCACATCCGTATGAGAGAGGAAGGTAGGTGGTGGGGTGGCGTGACCGAGAGATGGCAATATACACATCCGTATGAGAGAGGAAGGTAGGCGGTGGGGTGGAGTGACCGAGAGATGGCAATATGCACATCCGTATGAGAGAGGAAGGTAGGTGGTGGGGTGGAGTGACCGAGAGATGGCAATATACACATCTGTATGAGAGAGGAAGGTAGGTGGTGGGGTGACCGAGAGATGGCAATATACACATCCGTATGAGAGAGGAAGGTAGGTGGTGGGGTGAAGTGACCGAGAGATGGCAATATGCACATCCGTATGAGAGAGGAAGGTAGGTGGTGGGATGACCGAGAGATGGCAATATACACATCCGTATGAGAGAGGAAAGTAGGTGGTGGGGTGGAGTGACCGAGAGATGGCAATATGCACATCCGTATGAGAGAGGAAGGTAGGTGGTGGGGTGGAGTGACCGAGAGATGGCAATATGCACATCCGTATGAGAGAGGAAGGTAGGTGGTGGGGTGGAGTGACCGAGAGATGGCAATATACACATCCGTATGAGAGAGGAAGGTAGGTGGTGGGGTGGCGTGACCGAGAGATGGCAATATGCACATCCGTATGAGAGAGGAAGGTAGGCGGTGGGGTGGAGAGACCGAGAGATGGCAATATACACATCCGTATGAGAGAGTAAGGTAGGCGGTGGGGTGGAGTGACCGAGAGATGGCAATATGCACATCCGTATGAGAGAGGAAGGTAGGCGGTGGGGTGGAGAGACCGAGAGATGGCAATATACACATCCGTATGAGAGAGGAAGGTAGGTGGTGGGGTGGAGTGACCGAGAGATGGCAATATACACATCCGTATGAGAGAGGAAGGTAGGTGGTGGGGTGGAGTGACCGAGAGATGGCAATATGCACATCCGTATGAGAGAGGAAGGTAGGTGGTGGGGTGGAGTGACCGAGAGATGGCAATATACACATCCGTATGAGAGAGGAAGGTAGGTGGTGGGGTGGAGTGACCGAGAGATGGCAATATGCACATCCGTATGAGAGAGTAAGGTAGGCGGTGGGGTGGAGTGACCGAGAGATGGCAATATGCACATCCGTATGAGAGAGGAAGGTAGGTGGTGGGGTGGAGTGACCGAGAGATGGCAATATACACATCCGTATGAGAGAGGAAGGTAGGTGGTGGGGTGGCGTGACCGAGAGATGGCAATATGCACATCCGTATGAGAGAGGAAGGTAGGTGGTGGGGTGGAGTGACCGAGAGATGGCAATATACACATCCGTATGAGAGAGGAAGGTAGGCGGTGGGGTGGCGTGACCGAGAGATGGCAATATGCCCATCCGTATGAGAGAGGAAGGTAGGTGGTGGGGTGGCGAGACCGAGAGATGGCAATATGCCCATCCGTATGAGAGAGGAAGGTAGGTGGTGGGGTGGTGTGACCGAGAGATGGCAATATGCACATCCGTATGAGAGAGGAAGGTAGGTGGTGGGGTGACCGAGAGATGGCAATATGCACATCCGTATGAGAGAGGAAGGTAGGTGGTGGGGTGGTGTGACCGAGAGATGGCAATATGCCCATCCGTATGAGAGAGGAAGGTAGGTGGTGGGGTGGTGTGACCGAGAGATGGCAATATGCACATCCGTATGAGAGAGGAAGGTAGGTGGTGGGGTGGAGTGACCGAGAGATGGCAATATACACATCCGTATGAGAGAGGAAGGTAGGTGGTGGGGTGGCGAGACCGAGAGATGGCAATATGCACATCCGTATGAGAGAGGAAGGTAGGTGGTGGGGTGGAGTGACCGAGAGATGGCAATATACACATCCGTATGAGAGAGGAAGGTAGGTGGTGGGGTGACAGAGAGATGGCAATATGCACATCCGTATGAGAGAGGAAGGTAGGTGGTGGGGTGGAGTGACCGAGAGATGGCAATATGCACATCCGTATGAGAGAGGAAGGTAGGTGGTGGGGTGGAGTGACCGAGAGATGGCAATATGCACATCCGTATGAGAGAGGAAGGTAGGTGGTGGGGTGGAGTGACCGAGAGATGGCAATATACACATCCGTATGAGAGAGGAAGGTAGGTGGTGGGGTGGAGTGACCGAGAGATGGCAATATGCACATCCGTATGAGAGAGGAAGGTAGGTGGTGGGGTGGCGTGACCGAGAGATGGCAATATACACATCCGTATGAGAGAGGAAGGTAGGTGGTGGGGTGGCGTGACCGAGAGATGGCAATATGCACATCCGTATGAGAGAGGAAGGTAGGTGGTGGGGTGGAGTGACCGAGAGATGGCAATATGCACATCCGTATGAGAGAGGAAGGTAGGTGGTGGGGTGGAGTGACCGAGAGATGGCAATATACACATCCGTATGAGAGAGGAAGGTAGGTGGTGGGGTGGAGTGACCGAGAGATGGCAATATGCACATCCGTATGAGAGAGGAAGGTAGGTGGTGGGGTGGCGTGACCGAGAGATGGCAATATACACATCCGTATGAGAGAGGAAGGTAGGTGGTGGGGTGGCGAGACCGAGAGATGGCAATATGCCCATCCGTATGAGAGAGGAAGGTAGGTGGTGGGGTGGTGTGACCGAGAGATGGCAATATGCACATCCGTATGAGAGAGGAAGGTAGGCGGTGGGGTGGAGTGACCGAGAGATGGCAATATGCACATCCGTATGAGAGAGGAAGGTAGGTGGTGGGGTGGAGTGACCGAGAGATGGCAATATACACATCCGTATGAGAGAGGAAGGTAGGTGGTGGGGTGGCGAGACCGAGAGACGGCAATATGCCCATCCGTATGAGAGAGGAAGGTAGGTGGTGGGGTGGAGTGACCGAGAGATGGCAATATACACATCCGTATGAGAGAGGAAGGTAGATGGTGGGGTGGCGAGACCGAGAGATGGCAATATGCACATCCGTATGAGAGAGGAAGGTAGGTGGTGGGGTGACCGAGAGATGGCAATATGCACATCCGTATGAGAGAGGAAGGTAGGTGGTGGGGTGGAGTGACCGAGAGATGGCAATATACACATCCGTATGAGAGAGGAAGGTAGGTGGTGGGGTGACAGAGAGATGGCAATATGCACATCCGTATGAGAGAGGAAGGTAGGTGGTGGGGTGGAGTGACCGAGAGATGGCAATATGCACATCTGTATGAGAGAGGAAGGTAGGTGGTGGGGTGGCGTGACCGAGAGATGGCAATATGCCCATCCGTATGAGAGAGGAAGGTAGGTGGTGGGGTGTAGTGACCGAGAGATGGCAATATACACATTCGTATGAGAGAGGAAGGTAGGTGGTGGGGTGGAGAGACCGAGAGATGGCAATATGCCCATCCGTATGAGAGAGGAAGGTAGGTGGTGGGGTGTAGTGACCGAGAGATGGCAATATACACATTCGTATGAGAGAGGAAGGTAGGTGGTGGGGTGGAGAGACCGAGAGATGGCAATATGCACATCTGTATGAGAGAGGAAGGTAGGTGGTGGGGTGGAGTGACCGAGAGATGGCAATATGCCCATCCGTATGAGAGAGGAAGGTAGGCGGTGGGGTGGAGTGACCGAGAGATGGCAATATACACATCCGTATGGAAGAGGAAGGTAGGTGGTGGGGTGGCGTGACCGAGAGATGGCAATATGCACATCCGTATGAGAGAGGAAGGTAGGTGGTGGGGTGGAGTGACCGAGAGATGGCAATATGCACATCCGTATGAGAGAGGAAGGTAGGTGGTGGGGTGGAGTGACCGAGAGATGGCAATATGCACATCCGTATGAGAGAGGAAGGTAGGTGGTGGGGTGGCGTGACCGAGAGATGGCAATATACACATCCGTATGAGAGAGGAAGGTAGGTGGTGGGGTGGCGAGACCGAGAGATGGCAATATGCCCATCCGTATGAGAGAGGAAGGTAGGTGGTGGGGTGGTGTGACCGAGAGATGGCAATATGCACATCGTATGAGAGAGGAAGGTAGGTGGTGGGGTGGAGTGACCGAGAGATGGCAATATACACATCCGTATGAGAGAGGAAGGTAGGTGGTGGGGTGGCGAGACCGAGAGATGGCAATATGCACATCCGTATGAGAGAGGAAGGTAGGTGGTGGGGTGGAGTGACCGAGAGATGGCAATATACACATCCGTATGAGAGAGGAAGGTAGGTGGTGGGGTGACCGAGAGATGGCAATATGCACATCCGTATGAGAGAGGAAGGTAGGTGGTGGGGTGGAGTGACCGAGAGATGGCAATATGCACATCTGTATGAGAGAGGAAGGTAGGTGGTGGGGTGGAGTGACCGAGAGATGGCAATATACACATCCGTATGAGAGAGGAAGGTAGGTGGTGGGGTGGAGTGACCGAGAGATGGCAATATGCACATCTGTATGAGAGAGGAAGGTAGGTGGTGGGGTGGAGTGACCGAGAGATGGCAATATGCCCATCCGTATGAGAGAGGAAGGTAGGTGGTGGGGTGGAGTGACCGAGAGATGGCAATATGCCCATCCGTATGATAGAGGAAGGTAGGTGGTGGGGTGGAGTGACCGAGAGATGGCAATATACACATTCGTATGAGAGAGGAAGGTAGGTGGTGGGGTGGCGAGACCGAGAGATGGCAATATGCACATCCGTATGAGAGAGGAAGGTAGGTGGTGGGGTGGAGTGACCGAGAGATGGCAATATACACATCCGTATGAGAGAGGAAGGTAGGTGGTGGGGTGGCGAGACCGAGAGATGGCAATATGCACATCCGTATGAGAGAGGAAGGTAGGTGGTGGGGTGGAGTGACCGAGAGATGGCAATATACACATCCGTATGAGAGAGGAAGGTAGGTGGTGGGGTGGAGTGACCGAGAGATGGCAATATGCACATCCGTATGAGAGAGGAAGGTAGGTGGTGGGGTGGCGTGACAGAGAGATGGCAATATGCCCATCCGTATGAGAGAGGAAGGTAGGTGGTGGGGTGGCGTGACCGAGAGATGGCAATATGCACATCCGTATGAGAGAGGAAGGTAGGTGGTGGGGTGGCGTGACCGAGAGATGGCAATATACACATCCTTATGAGAGAGGAAGGTAGGTGGTGGGGTGGAGTGACCGAGAGATGGCAATATGCACATCCGTATGAGAGAGGAAGGTAGGTGGTGGGGTGGCGAGACCGAGAGATGGCAATATGCACATCCGTATGAGAGAGGAAAGTAGGTGGTGGGGTGGCGAGACCGAGAAATGGCAATATGCCCATCCGTATGAGAGAGGAAGGTAGGTGGTGGGGTGGCGTGACCGAGAGATGGCAATATGCACATCCGTATGAGAGAGGAAGGTAGGCGGTGGGGTGGTGTGACCGAGAGATGGCAATATGCACATCCGTATGAGAGAGGAAGGTAGGTGGTGGGGTGGAGTGACCGAGAGATGGCAATATGCCCATCCGTATGAGAGAGGAAGGTAGGTGGTGGGGTGGAGTGACCGAGAGATGGCAATATGCCCATCCGTATGAGAGAGGAAGGTAGGTGGTGGGGTGGCGTGACCGAGAGATGGCAATATACACATCCGTATGAGAGAGGAAGGTAGGTGGTGGGGTGGTGTGACCGAGAGATGGCAATATGCACATCCGTATGAGAGAGGAAGGTAGGTGGTGGGGTGGAGTGACCGAGAGATGGCAATATGCCCATCCGTATGAGAGAGGAAGGTAGGTGGTGGGGTGGAGTGACCGAGAGATGGCAATATGCCCATCCGTATGAGAGAGGAAGGTAGGTGGTGGGGTGGTGTGACCGAGAGATGGCAATATGCACATCCGTATGAGAGAGGAAGGTAGGTGGTGGGGTGGAGTGACCGAGAGATGGCAATATACACATCCGTATGAGAGAGGAAGGTAGGTGGTGGGGTGGCGTGACCGAGAGATGGCAATATGCACATCCGTATGAGAGAGGAAGGTAGGCGGTGAGGTGGAGAAACCGAGAGATGGCAATATACACATCCGTATGAGAGAGTAAGGTAGGTGGTGGGGTGGAGTGACCGAGAGATGGCAATATACACATCCTTATGAGAGAGGAAGGTAGGTGGTGGGGTGGCGTGACCGAGAGATGGCAATATACACATCCTTATGAGAGAGGAAGGTAGGTGGTGGGGTGGAGTGACCGAGAGATGGCAATATACACATCCGTATGAGAGAGGAAGGTAGGTGGTGGGGTGGAGAGACCGAGAGATGGCAATATGCACATCCGTATGAGAGAGGAAGGTAGGCGGTGGGGTGGCGAGACCGAGAGA
Source organism: Phyllobates terribilis (assembly GCF_046119375.1). Taxonomy (NCBI): domain Eukaryota; kingdom Metazoa; phylum Chordata; class Amphibia; order Anura; family Dendrobatidae; genus Phyllobates; species Phyllobates terribilis. The sequence goes on along the minus strand of NW_027362766.1, from coordinate 8,425,077 downwards.
TGGCAATATACACATCCGTATGAGAGAGGAAGGTAGGTGGTGGGGTGGAGTGACCGAGAGATGGCAATATACACATCCTTATGAGAGAGGAAGGTAGGTGGTGGGGTGGAGTGACCGAGAGATGGCAATATGCACATCCGTATGAGAGAGGAAGGTAGGCGGTGGGGTGGAGTGACCGAGAGATGGCAATATACACATCCGTATGAGAGAGGAAGGTAGGTGGAGGGGTGGCGTGACCGAGAGATGGCAATATGCACATCCGTATGAGAGAGGAAGGTAGGCGGTGGGGTGGAGAGACCGAGAGATGGCAATATACACATCCGTATGAGAGAGGAAGGTAGGTGGTGGGGTGGCGTGACCGAGAGATGGCAATATGCACATCCGTATGAGAGAGGAAGGTAGGCGGTGGGGTGGAGAAACCGAGAGATGGCAATATACACATCCGTATGAGAGAGTAAGGTAGGTGGTGGGGTGGCGTGACCGAGAGATGGCAATATGCACATCCGTATGAGAGAGGAAGGTAGGCGGTGGGGTGGAGTGACCGAGACATGGCAATATGCACATCCGTATGAGAGAGGAAGGTAGGTGGTGGGGTGGAGTGACCGAGAGATGGCAATATACACATCCGTATGAGAGAGGAAGGTAGGCGGTGGGGTGGAGTGACCGAGAGATGGCAATATACACATCCGTATGAGAGAGGAAGGTAGGTGGTGGGGTGGCGTGACCGAGAGATGGCAATATGCACATCCGTATGAGAGAGGAAGGTAGGCGGTGGGGTGGAGAGACCGAGAGATGGCAATATACACATCCGTATGAGAGAGGAAGGTAGGTGGTGGGGTGGCGTGACCGAGAGATGGCAATATACACATCCGTATGAGAGAGGAAGGTAGGTGGTGGGGTGGCGAGACCGAGAGATGGCAATATGCCCATCCGTATGAGAGAGGAAGGTAGGTGGTGGGGTGGTGTGACCGAGAGATGGCAATATGCACATCCGTATGAGAGAGGAAGGTAGGTGGTGGGGTGGAGTGACCGAGAGATGGCAATATGCACATCCGTATGAGAGAGGAAGGTAGGCGGTGGGGTGGAGTGACCGAGAGATGGCAATATACACATCCGTATGAGAGAGGAAGGTAGGTGGTGGGGTGGAGAGACCGAGAGATAGCAATATGCACATCCGTATGAGAGAGGAAGGTAGGCGGTGGGGTGGAGTGACCGAGAGATGGCAATATACACATCCGTATGAGAGAGGAAGGTAGGCGGTGGGGTGGCGAGACCGAGAGATGGCAATATGCACATCCGTATGAGAGAGGAAGGTAGGTGGTGGGGTGGCGTGACCGAGAGATGGCAATATGCACATCCGTATGAGAGAGGAAGGTAGGTGGTGGGGTGGTGTGACCGAGAGATGGCAATATGCACATCCGTATGAGAGAGGAAGGTAGGTGGTGGGGTGGAGTGACCGAGAGATGGCAATATGCACATCCGTATGAGAGAGGAAGGTAGGTGGTGGGGTGGCGAGACCGAGAGATGGCAATATGCACATCCGTATGAGAGAGGAAGGTAGGTGGTGGGGTGGCGAGACCGAGAAATGGCAATATGCCCATCCGTATGAGAGAGGAAGGTAGGTGGTGGGGTGGAGTGACCGAGAGATGGCAATATGCACATCCATATGAGAGAGGAAGGTAGGTGGTGGGGTGGAGTGACCGAGAGATGGCAATATACACATCCGTATGAGAGAGGAAGGTAGGTGGTGGGGTGGTGTGACCGAGAGATGGCAATATGCACATCCGTATGAGAGAGGAAGGTAGGTGGTGGGGTGGCGTGACCGAGAGATGGCAATATACACATCCGTATGAGAGAGGAAGGTAGGTGGTGGGGTGGCGAGACCGAGAGATGGCAATATGCCCATCCGTATGAGAGGAAGGTAGGTGGTGGGGTGGAGTGACCGAGAGATGGCAATATGCCCATCCGTATGAGAGAGGAAGGTAGGTGGTGGGGTGGAGTGACCGAGAGATGGCAATATGCCCATCCGTATGAGAGAGGAAGGTAGGTGGTGGGGTGTAGTGACCGAGAGATGGCAATATACACATTCGTATGAGAGAGGAAGGTAGGTGGTGGGGTGGAGAGACCGAGAGATGGCAATATGCCCATCCGTATGAGAGAGGAAGGTAGGTGGTGGGGTGGAGTGACCGAGAGATGGCAATATGCCCATCCGTATGAGAGAGGAAGGTAGGTGGTGGGGTGGAGAGACCGAGAGATGGCAATATGCCCATCCGTATGAGAGAGGAAGGTAGGTGGTGGGGTGTAGTGACCGAGAGATGGCAATATACACATTCGTATGAGAGAGGAAGGTAGGTGGTGGGGTGGAGAGACCGAGAGATAGCAATATGCACATTCGTATGAGAGAGGAAGGTAGGTGGTGGGGTGGAGAGACCGAGAGATGGCAATATGCCCATCCGTATGAGAGAGGAAGGTAGGTGGTGGGGTGTAGTGACCGAGAGATGGCAATATACACATTCGTATGAGAGAGGAAGGTAGGTGGTGGGGTGGAGAGACCGAGAGATAGCAATATGCAAATCCGTATGAGAGAGGAAGGTAGGTGGTGGGGTGGAGTGACCGAGAGATGGCAATATGCACATCCGTATGAGAGAGGAAGGTAGGTGGTGGGGTGGAGTGACCGAGAGATGGCAATATGCACATCCGTATGAGAGAGGAAGGTAGGTGGTGGGGTGGTGTGACCGAGAGATGGCAATATGCACATCCGTATGAGAGAGGAAGGTAGGTGGTGGGGTGGCGAGACCGAGAAATGGCAATATGCCCATCCGTATGAGAGAGGAAGGTAGGTGGTGGGGTGGAGTGACCGAGAGATGGCAATATGCACATCCGTATGAGAGAGGAAGGTAGGTGGTGGGGTGGAGTGACCGAGAGATGGCAATATACACATCCGTATGAGAGAGGAAGGTAGGTGGTGGGGTGGCGAGACCGAGAGATGGCAATATGCAAATCCGTATGAGAGAGGAAGGTAGGTGGTGGGGTGGAGTGACCGAGAGATGGCAATATGCACATCCGTATGAGAGAGGAAGGTAGGTGGTGGGGTGTAGTGACCGAGAGATGGCAATATACACATCCGTATGAGAGAGGAAGGTAGGTGGTGGGGTGGCGAGACCGAGAGATGGCAATATGCACATCCGTATGAGAGAGGAAGGTAGGTGGTGGGGTGGAGTGACCGAGAGATGGCAATATGCAAATCCGTATGAGAGAGGAAGGTAGGTGGTGGGGTGGAGTGACCGAGAGATGGCAATATGCACATCCGTATGAGAGAGGAAGGTAGGTGGTGGGGTGGCGAGACCGAGAGATGGCAATATGCACATCCGTATGAGAGAGGAAGGTAGGCGGTGGGGTGGAGTGACCGAGAGATGGCAATATGCACATCCGTATGAGAGAGGAAGGTAGGTGGTGGGGTGGAGTGACCGAGAGATGGCAATATGCACATCCGTATGAGAGAGGAAGGTAGGTGGTGGGGTGGAGTGACCGAGAGATGGCAATATGCCCATCCGTATGAGAGAGGAAGGTAGGTGGTGGGGTGGTGTGACCGAGAGATGGCAATATGCCCATCCGTATGAGAGAGGAAGGTAGGTGGTGGGGTGGAGTGACCGAGAGATGGCAATATACACATCCGTATGAGAGAGGAAGGTAGGTGGTGGGGTGGTGTGACCGAGAGATGGCAATATGCCCATCCGTATGAGAGAGGAAGGTAGGTGGTGGGGTGGCGTGACCGAGAGATGGCAATATGCCCATCCGTATGAGAGAGGAAGGTAGGTGGTGGGGTGGAGTGACCGAGAGATGGCAATATACACATCCGTATGAGAGAGGAAGGTAGGTGGTGGGGTGTAGTGACCGAGAGATGGCAATATACACATCCGTATGAGAGAGGAAGGTAGGTGGTGGGGTGGAGTGACCGAGAGATGGCAATATGCACATCTGTATGAGAGAGGAAGGTAGGTGGTGGGGTGTAGTGACCGAGAGATGGCAATATACACATTCGTATGAGAGAGGAAGGTAGGTGGTGGGGTGGAGTGACCGAGAGATGGCAATATGCACATCCGTATGAGAGAGGAAGGTAGGTGGTGGGGTGGAGAGACCGAGAGATAGCAATATGCACATCCGTATGAGAGAGGAAGGTAGGTGGTGGGGTGGAGTGACCGAGAGATAGCAATATGCACATCCGTATGAGAGAGGAAGGTAGGTGGTGGGGTGGCGTGACCGAGAGATGGCAATATGCCCATCCGTATGAGAGAGGAAGGTAGGTGGTGGGGTGGCGTGACCGAGAGATGGCAATATGCCCATCCGTATGAGAGAGGAAGGTAGGTGGTGGGGTGGAGTGACCGAGAGATGGCAATATACACATCCGTATGAGAGAGGAAGGTAGGTGGTGGGGTGGAGTGACCGAGAGATGGCAATATGCACATCCGTATGAGAGAGGAAGGTAGGTGGTGGGGTGACCGAGAGATAGCAATATGCCCATCCGTATGAGAGAGGAAGGTAGGTGGTGGGGTGGAGTGACCGAGAGATGGCAATATACACATCCGTATGAGAGAGGAAGGTAGGTGGTGGGGTGGAGTGACCGAGAGATGGCAATATGCCCATCCGTATGAGAGAGGAAGGTAGGTGGTGGGGTGGAGTGACCGAGAGATGGCAATATACACATCCGTATGAGAGAGGAAGGTAGGTGGTGGGGTAGAGTGACCGAGAGATGGCAATATGCACATCCGTATGAGAGAGGAAGGTAGGTGGTGGGGTGGCGTGACAGAGAGATGGCAATATGCCCATCCGTATGAGAGACGAAGGTAGGTGGTGGGGTGGCGTGACCGAGAGATGGCAATATGCACATCCGTATGAGAGAGGAAGGTAGGTGGTGGGGTGGCGTGACCGAGAGATGGCAATATACACATCCTTATGAGAGAGGAAGGTAGGTGGTGGGGTGGAGTGACCGAGAGATGGCAATATACACATCCTTATGAGAGAGGAAGGTAGGTGGTGGGGTGGAGTGACCGAGAGATGGCAATATGCACATCCGTATGAGAGAGGAAGGTAGGTGGTGGGGTGGCGTGACCGAGAGATGGCAATATACACATCCTTATGAGAGAGGAAGGTAGGTGGTGGGGTGGAGTGACCGAGAGATGGCAATATGCACATCCGTATGAGAGAGGAAGGTAGGTGGTGGGGTGGTGTGACCGAGAGATGGCAATATGCACATCCGTATGAGAGAGGAAGGTAGGTGGTGGGGTGGAGTGACCGAGAGATGGCAATATGCCCATCCGTATGAGAGAGGAAGGTAGGTGGTGGGGTGGAGTGACCGAGAGATGGCAATATGCCCATCCGTACGAGAGAGGAAGGTAGGTGGTGGGGTGGAGTGACCGAGAGATGGCAATATGCACATCCGTACGAGAGAGGAAGGTAGGTGGTGGGGTGGCGTGACCGAGAGATGGCAATATGCACATCCGTATGAGAGAGGAAGGTAGGTGGTGGGGTGGAGTGACCGAGAGATGGCAATATGCACATCCGTATGAGAGAGGAAGGTAGGTGGTGGGGTGGAGTGACCGAGAGATGGCAATATTCACATCCGTATGAGAGAGGAAGGTAGGTGGTGGGGTGACCGAGAGATGGCAGTATGCCCATCCATATGAGAGAGGAAGGTAGGTGGTGGGGTGGAGTGACCGAGAGATGGCAATATGCACATCCGTATGAGAGAGGAAGGTAGGTGGTGGGGTGACAGAGAGATGGCAATATGCCCATCCGTATGAGAGAGGAAGGTAGGTGGTGGGGTGGCGAGACCGAGAGATGGCAATATGCACATCCGTATGAGAGAGGAAGGTAGGTGGTGGGGTGGAGTGACCGAGAGATGGCAATATGCACATCCGTATGAGAGAGGAAGGTAGGTGGTGGGGTGACCGAGAGATGGCAATATGCACATCCGTATGAGAGAGGAAGGTAGGTGGTGGGGTGACCGAGAGATGGCAATATGCACATCCGTATGAGAGAGGAAGGTAGGTGGTGGAGTGACCGAGAGATGGCAATATACCTGCCGGCAGTCACATCCACGACCTGTCTGTCACCAGCTTCCACCATCGTCCTGAACAAGAAGGAACGGCGCAGGAACAGCATCAACAGGAACTTTGTGGGGGATTACATCGGCATGGATGGACGGCCTGAGCTGCGCCAGTTTGTGGGGCGCAGGGAGAGGATTGATTTTGCAGACACGGTTCTGAAGTTTGATCGACGTTTCAAGGTAAGGAACTCTCCCTGTAGGCTCGGGGCGTCCCAGCCAAAGCTTGTGCTCCAGTCAATAATAACAGGTATGTGATGTAGACTCTGAAGCGAGACCTGGTGTTGACCCCCAAATTCCTGTACCTGATCGGTCGAGCGAAGGTGAAGCAAGGGCCGGAGAAGGGGCAAATCAAAGAGGTGTTGAAGAGGAAGATTGAGCTGAAGGATATCCTGTCTGTATCATTAAGGTGAGGAAAGCTGGATTGCAGGCGAAGAAGATGGCGGCTCTGGTCCAGTTGTGATCTAGCCCCGCTCAGTTGTGATCTACCCCCGCTCTCTCCACAGTCAGCTGCAGGACGACTTCCTGGTGATTCATGAGGCGCAGTACGACAGCGTCCTGGAGAGCGTCTTCAAGACGGAGTTCCTCAGCCTCCTCTATAAACGCTATGAGGAGAGGACGCAGAAGAAGCTGCCGCTGCGATTCAGCAATCAGTAAGTGGGCGTGGGGGGCAGTAAGGACGGGTGGTTGTCCCTGAGGATGGAGAAACATGTTCTTCCTTTCTAGGCTAGAGTTTAAGGTGAAGAAAGAAGGGTGGACCCCATGGGGGGCTGCCGGCTCTCGACAACTGCAGTTCCAGCCAGGAATGGGCGACATGGCCGTCCTCAAAGCATTAGGAAAGGCAATGGTTGTCAGCATCGGCCCCGGATTACCTGCAAATTCTAGTAAGTAACAGCTGGAGTCATGGGTAATGGACGGCATAACCAATAACCGCTCCTCTTCTCTGTAGGACCGACACGGAAGGACAACCGAAAAAGCCAGTATCTTGATGGTCAGGGCAGAGCTACAGGGCGCGGTGAGTGTGACGTGTGGATGGGGCGAATGGGCACTGATCTATACAGAAATGTCAGCTTGTCTGGTGTCTTTGTCCCTAGAAGCCCTGTCATCCAATGGAGGCAACAAGAAGTCCCGGCCTCGGCTGACTCAACGAATGTCATTCACTTCCCGACAGAGCAGCATGGATCAGCCAAGTCTACCTAGACAAGGGGCCAGTCCAAGGGCCAAGGCTCCACCCGCAAACATGGACTTGGGCTTCATGAATGTCCCTGATGAGGGAGTGGCAGGGTGAGGATGGGGGAAGGGGTCAGACAAGAGTCATGAGGACAGCAGATCGGAGGTCCCTGCTAGAAAGGATAAGCTCCAGCTACCTAGACCTGAAGGTACAGGCTGGTAGTGGAGGCGCGGGCCGGTAGTGGATCGGAGGTCCCTGCTAGAAAGGATAAGCTCCAGCTATCTACACCTAGACTTGAAGGTACAGGCCGGTAGTGAATCTGAGGTCCCTGCTTGAAAGGATAAGCTCCAGCTGTCTAGACCTAGACCTGAAGGTACAGGCTGGTAGTGGAGGCGCTGGCCCGTAATGGATCTCAGGTCCCTGCTAGAAAGGATAAGCTCCAGCTGTCTAGGCCTAGACCTGAAGGTACAGGCTGGTAGTGGAGGCGCTGGCCCGTAATGGATCTCAGGTCCCTGCTAGAAAGGATAAGCTCCAGCTGTCTAGACCTAGACCTGAAGGTACAGGCTGGTAGTGGAGGCGCGGGCCGGTAGTGAATCTGAGGTCCCTGCTAGAAAGGATAAGCTCCAGCTATCTACACCTAGACTTGAAGGTACAGGCCGGTAGTGAATCTGAGGTCCCTGCTTGAAAGGATAAGCTCCAGCTGTCTAGACCTAGACCTGAAGGTACAGGCTGGTAGTGGAGGCGCTGGCCCGTAATGGATCTCAGGTCCCTGCTAGAAAGGATAAGCTCCAGCTGTCTAGGCCTAGACCTGAAGGTACAGGCTGGTAGTGGAGGCGCTGGCCCGTAATGGATCTCAGGTCCCTGCTAGAAAGGATAAGCTCCAGCTGTCTAGACCTAGACCTGAAGGTACAGGCTGGTAGTGGAGGCGCGGGCCGGTAGTGAATCTGAGGTCCCTGCTAGAAAGGATAAGCTCCAGCTGTCTAGACCTAGACCTGAAGGTACAGGTTGGTAGTTGAGGCGCGGGCCGGGAGTGGATCTGAGGTCCCTGCTAGAAAGGATACGCTCCAGCTGTCTAGACCTAGACCTGAAGGTACAGGCCGGTAGTGGAGGCGCGGGCCAGTAGTGGAGGCGTGGGCCGGTAGTGGATCTGAGGTCCCTGCTAGAAAGGATAAGCTCCAGCTGTCTAGACCTAGACCTGAAGGTACAGGCTGGTAGTGGAGGCGCGGGCCGGTAATGAATCTGAGGTCCCTGCTAGAAAGGATAAGCTCCAGCTGTCTAGACCTAGACCTGAAGGTACAGGCCGGTAGTGGAGGCGCAGGCCGGTAGTGGATCTGAGGTCCCTGCTAGAAAGGATAAGCTCCAGCTGTCTAGACCTAGACCTGAAGGTACAGGCTGGTAGTGGAGGCGCGGGCCGGTAGTGAATCTGAGGTCCCTGCTAGAAAGGATAAGCTCCAGCTGTCTAGACCTAGACCTGAAGGTACAGGCCGGTAGTGGAGGCGCGGGCCGGTAGTGGAGGCGCGGGCCGGTAGTGGAGGCGTGGGCCGGTAGTGGATCTGAGGTCCCTGCTAGAAAGGATAAGCTCCAGCTGTCTAGACCTAGACCTGAAGGTACAGGCTGGTAGTGGATCTGAGGTCCCTGCTTGAAAGGATAAGCTCCAGCTGTCTAGACCTAGACCTGAAGGTACAGGCTGGTAGTGGATCTGAGGTCCCTGCTTGAAAGGATAAGCTCCAGCTGTCTAGACCTAGACCTGAAGGTACAGGCTGGTAGTGGAGGCGCGGGCCGGTAGTGAATCTGAGGTCCCTGCTAGAAAGGATAAGCTCCAGCTGTCTAGACTTAGACCTGAAGGTACAGGCTGGTAGTGGAGGCGCGGGCCGGTAGTGAATCTGAGGTCCCTGCTAGAAAGGATATGCTCCAGCTGTCTAGACCTAGACCTGAAGGTACAGGTTGGTAGTGGAGGCGCGGGCCGGTAGTGAATCTGAGGTCCCTGATAGAAAGGATAAGCTCCAGCTGTCTAGACTTAGACCTGAAGGTACAGGCTGGTAGTGGAGGCGTGGGCCGGTAGTGAATCTGAGGTCCCTGCTAGAAAGGATAAGCTCCAGCTGTCTAGACCTAGACCTGAAGGTACAGGCTGGTAGTGGAGGCGCGGGCCGGTAGTGAATCTGAGGTCCCTGCTAGAAAGGATATGCTCCAGCTGTCTAGACCTAGACCTGAAGGTACAGGTTGGTAGTGGAGGCGCGGGCCGGTAGTGAATCTGAGGTCCCTGCTAGAAAGGATAAGCTCCAGCTGTCTAGACTTAGACCTGAAGGTACAGGCTGGTAGTGGAGGCGTGGGCCGGTAGTGAATCTGAGGTCCCTGCTAGAAAGGATAAGCTCTAGACCTAGACTTACACCACTGGAGGTACACTCCACGTTGTACACATGATGACCCTAGGAATAGCTCTAGATCTTCTTGGACTTGGAAGAACGATCTTCCTTTTTCTCCACCTCTATGAAAGAGCGGCACTGTTCCTCTTCTCTAACTCTGAAAATCCCATTCACTGGTCTAGAAATATCTGCTATAACCCATGTTTTGTCTCCTAGGGTCTGCAGGCGGCAGTCAAAAGAAGTGAAACCGGTGCCGGGTAGTGGAAGAGCCAAGCCAGCACCTAAACCCAAGCCCCAGCCTCAACTCCCCCGCTGCCGCGCGCTCTACGCCTACGACGCACAGGACACGGATGAGCTGAGCTTCAATGCAGACGACGTCCTGGACATTGTCCGAGAAGGTAGGTGTCGCCGTAGACCCTACACCATCTCCTCGCTCCGGCGGCTGCTTCTCGGGTCTTCGTGAGAAGCGGACTTACCACCACATATGTTTTATATCAGTTTTTTTCCCTCACCAGTCTGGGAGAAATTAAGTAGGCACGGATACCGGCACAGGGCGGTGAGAGTTTTCCATCGCCACCATCGCCTTCCCGTATCTGCTTATGCTGATTTCTTCTTCTCCGCTGCAGATCCCTCCGGCTGGTGGCAGGGCAGAGTACGAGGTCGAGAAGGGCTGTTTCCAGGAAATTACGTGGAGAAGATCTGACCCCTATGCTGCCGGCAGAACAAAGCGTTCATCTACTGGCTGCCATTTTCTTTTTATAAGTGATTTTTATATTTGTGCTGGGGCGAGTTCTCCTATTTATGGAACAGCCAATAAATCTTCCCGCACCAGCAGGAGTCACTCTGGTTCTATCATATACTGTGCCGCCGTGACTATACATCCCGCTCCACCTGTGGGGAGACATCGTGGATAAGCATCCCGCTCCAGCTGGGGGGAGCCATCGCGGATACGCATCCCGCTCCAGCTGGGGGGAGCCATCGCGGATACGCATCCCGCTCCAGCTGGGGGGAGCCATCGCGGATACGCATCCCGCTCCGCCTGGGGGGAGCCATCGCGGATACGCATCCCGCTCCAGCTGGGGGGAGCCATCGCGGATACGCATCCCGCTCCAGCTGGGGGGAGCCATCGCGGATACGCATCCCGCTCCAGCTGGGGGGAGCCATCGCGGATACGCATCCCGCTCCGCCTGGGGGGAGCCATCGCGGATACGCATCCCGCTCCAGCTGGGGGGAGCCATCGCGGATACGCATCCCGCTCCGCCTGGGGGGAACCATCGCGGATACGCATCCCGCTCCGCCTGTGGGGAACCATCGCGGATACGCATCCCGCTCCGCCTGTGGGGAGCCATCGCGGATACGCATCCCGCTCCGCCTGGGGGGAACCATCGCGGATACGCATCCCGCTCCGCCTGGGGGGAGCCATCGCGGATACGCATCCCGCTCCGCCTGGGGGGAGCCATCGCGGATACGCATCCCGCTCCGCCTG
>NW_027362766.1:8340481-8413854 GCF_046119375.1 Phyllobates terribilis | reverse complement strand
AGACCAACCCCTCCATTGGTCCACTCTTTGGGCGACACCTTTGATTCTGCCTTCCCAGTTTTTCGTGGGGTAATCACCCTGGCCGAATTCGATGCCCAGGACTTTGGCATGTTCTTGGGGTTCGGGGAGGGTGTCCGGAAGATCAAACCCGGGATCTCCGCCTCCCAGCCAGAGACTCTCACACTTATCCTGGTTGACCTTGGACCCGGATGCCTCCGAGTAGCGTTCCACTTCTGACATCACCGCCGCTGCCTCCTCTTGGGAAGAAACAAAGACGGTGGCATCATCCGCGTAGGCCACCACCCTCAGGATAGCCTCCCGCGCCGCCCCGCCCATCCGCACCCCCGCCAACGGTCCACAATCGATCCTTCTGAGGAAGGGATCGATCGCAAGCGCGTAAAGCAAAGGGCTAAGAGGACAGCCCTGACGGACACCGGATCCTACCCCGAAAGGTCGTCCAATCCACCCATTCACCAGAGGGAAAGTCTCAGCCCCTGCATACAAGGTCTTAAGCCAGTCCACAAACCCTCCAGGCAGACCATACCTCAAAAGAGTGGACCAGAGGTACTCGTGGTTAACCTGATCAAAGGCTTTTGCCTGATCCAGGGTCAGCAAGAACCCCTTCCAGAGGCCCGCCCTGCCTTGCTCCATGGCCTCTCGGACACCTAGAACAGCACTAAAAGTGCTACGGCCAGGAACGCAACAGTGCTGAACCTCCGAAAGGAGCCGGGGTGCAAACTTCACCAGCCTGTTGAAAAGTACCTTAGCCAAAATCTTCCTGTCCACATTGAGAAGTGCTATGGGACGCCAGTTCTCAATGCGTGACGGATCCTTACCCTTTGACAAAATGATCAAAGCTGACCTCCTTAATGATCTCGGCAGAGTGCCCGAGGAGAGACACTCGTTAAACACCTGAGTCAAGAGGGGGACCAAAGAGTCCCTAAAGGTCCTAAAGAACTCGGATGTTAAGCCATCCGGACCTGGCGACTTTTTGGGCCTAAGCCCATCGATCGCCAGTCTCACTTCCTCTTCTTTGATCGCTTCTGCCAAACCGCCCAGCGAGAGGTCAGCCCCTGGCTCAGGAACAGATTCAGCCAGGAAAACCGACATCCCGTCACGATCCAGCTCCCTCCTTCCTAAGAGGTGCGAGTAGTAGGAACTGACGACCTCCAAGATCCCTGATCTGGACCTTCTCAGGGACCCCGTACTGTCCACCAGCCCCGTCACTATCTTACTATTCACTGACATCTTACAGTTTCTGTAAGAGTCGGGTGAGCAGTACTTCCCGTAGTCCCTCTCGAAAACCAAAGATGCGTGCCTATCGTACTGACACCTCTTCAGCAAGGACTTCACTCTGGAGATCTCCTCGCGGCTACCTCCAGTCAAGACAAGATGCTCGAGTTTCCTCCTCAGGCTCTGATACAGGCGATCCCTGTTCAGGCTTCTGAGGTTCGAGAGCTGCCGGAAGAATCTCGCCACCCGATGTTTGAACATCTCCCACCACTCTGACTTAGTGTTACTTAGGCCCAGCAATGGTACCTGGCTCTGAAGGAATTCCTCAAAAGACCGTCTTACAGCTTCTTCCTCAAGGAGTGACGAATTCAGCTTCCAATAACCTCTTCCCATCCGAGGAGTCTCTGTAACGTTCAGAGAAAACATAATCAAACAGTGATCGGAGAACTCCACCTCCACAACCGACAACGGTGAAGAGACGGCCTCCTCCTTCAAATAAAACCTGTCTAGCCTAGACCTGCACTGACTACCTCTAAAAAAGGTGAATCCCGTGTCGCCCGGGTTGTGCCGGATGTGGACATCCACCAGGCGAGCCTCACTCACTATCCTGTTTAACGCGACGCAGTCATAAGCCAGCCGGTCTCCGGAACCTCCTCTATCACAGGATCTCGTGACATTGTTGAAATCCCCTCCGAAGACCACCTGCCGACTCGAAAATAAAAAAGGTTTGATCTTCAGGAAGAGACATTTGCGGTCCCACTTGGACTGGGAACCATAGATGTTAATGAGCCGAAGCTCTTGTCCCCCCATGGAGACATCTAGGATCAAGCATCTCCCCATTTCTAATTCGATCACTCGTCTGCATTCAACCGCTGTGGTCTTAAAAAGGACCGCCACCCCGCTATACGGCTCGGCCGCAAGAGACCAGTAGGAGGGCCCATGCCTCCACTCCCGCCTTGCTTTATGCAAGGTTGATATATCGGTCAACCTGGTCTCCTGCAAAAACAAAATGTCGGCGTCAAGTTGGCCGAGAAAATGAAAGGCCGTGTACCTTGCCGCATCTGACTTTATGCTGCAAACGTTAATAGTTGCCAGCGTCAACGGGGTGGGTGCCGCCATCATGATTGATTGAATTAGATAGCCTTTATCTTCCCACCACTGACAGTCCCAACCTCTTCCTCCGATAATGACGGGTTTTTAGTGCGCTTAAGACAAACAGACTCGTCCATTCTCTCCTTACATACATTCTTGCCCTCGTCTGGTGGTCCTGGGTTAGTCCCCCCCCAGAGGGCTTTGTATTTGCCCCCCGAGAGGAAGACCCAGCCATCTCCTGAGCCCCAACCACCTTGTCCGCAACCTCCGGCCCCGGGTCCCCACTTCCCCCCTCCAGAGGGAGGTCCTGGAGAGCCCCGAACCGGTTGGAGAGATCCACCAGAGGGGGGGCGGCTGAACCCTCCAATGGCGCTTGGATCACGGCCAGAGAGTCAGAGGGGTCGCACTCCAAAGAGGCAGCTCGAGACCTGGTCCCCCTCCTACCTCTGGCCGTTTTTCTGTTATCCTTTTTCTTTTTCTGTGACCACACCCCCTCTCCCTCATCTAGACTGTCACCAGAAGAGGGTTCCTGGGAAGACGTGGCGTCCTCTCGCTCTTCCCTTTCAAGTCTCTTGACTTCCTCGCTCAATTCACTGTCTTTAGGATCCTCAGCTGCAAGTGAAGTACCTGGGTCAGAGTTTAGGGACATTACTCCCTGCCCCCTGTCCCCACGGCGCTTCTCCTGCCGCCTGATGGTGGATGGCGGCAGCTTGCTCCTCACCGGTTCCCTGCCTCCCCCGCCCCTACTGGTCCCTTCACCGGCAAGATTAGTCCCGGCTTGCGCCTGTCCCACACTCGCCGCTTTCAGGACCGCATTGGCGAAGGAACGCGGACAGCGACTGAACGGGTGACCGAGGTCACCACACAAGTTACACCTAATCCTGCGACAGGCAGCAGCAAGATGACCGAGGTCCCCACACAGTGCGCATTTCTGGGTGGTACACTGCGCACTGAAGTGTGTGGGACTACCGCACCTGTGACAGACCTTAGGCCGCCCCCGGTAGAAAATCAAGATCCTATCCCTCCCCAAAAAGGTTGAGGAGGGGATATGGGTAACAGTGTTTCCCGAAACCTTCAATCTCACCATGAAGGTCCAGGCCCCTGACCAGATACCATGGTCATCCAGATTCTTTTCGGGAATATTGGTGACCTCTCCGTATCGACTCACCCAGGTGGTAATGTCCATACAGGAAAGAAACTCGTTAATAGTCAAAACGGTCACTTTCCTGACTGAATCTTGGCGGGTTATTGCCAGGGGAAAGAGACCATGCCATTCGGGGCGACTCCGAGCCAGCTCATGGCGAGACCAGAAAAGCTCAAGGCCCTCCGGTCTCACGAAGCTGACATCGAAGTAGGAGGTCCCGTAGGGATGGATCAAGGCAAAGATGTCATATGCCGCAAAGCCCATTCCCAGCAGGAGCTCAACCACCTTCGACCTATCAGGACAGGAATCCTTGCTTACCCACTGGAGACGGACCACATTGCTACGGTTACTCCTCTGCCCCTCTATCTCGGAAGGCTGAAAGACCATGTCTCTCTATCCAGAAAGACAGATCAACCTCCCTCCCCTCTACAGTGATGGAGCTCTCCCCTCTCCTCAGGGCGTCCAGGAGCTGCTGTTGCAAGTCACCATCCCCAGGGCCACCAGACGAGGGCGCACTACTACCCCCAGCACTGACAGCTCCTGAATAGCTTTGGGCTGAAGCCCCCGCCAATGCTGGGGGGGCAGCGGGACCAGCGCCTACTTCCCCCCCACCAACACCAGTGCTGCTCCCACCATTCACTCCACTCCTACTCACACCATTCGCAGGACCACTACTCCCATCATTCACTCCACTACTTCTCCCATCATTTGCTGCACCACTACTCCCACCATTCATTCCACCACTACCCCCACCATTCATTCCACCACTACCCACACCATTCCCACTACTCCCAGCATTCATTCCACCACTACCCCCACCATTTGCTGCATCACTACTCCCATCATTCACTGCACCATTATTCCCACCATTCCCACTACTCCCAGCATTCATTCCACCACTACCCCCAACATTTGCTACACCACAACTCCCACCATTCCCACAACTCCCAGCATTCATTCCACCACTACCCCCACCATTTGCTACATCATCATTCACTGCACCACTACCCCCACCATTTGCTACATCATTCACTGCACCACTACCCCCACCATTTGCTGCATCATCATTCACTGCACCACTACTTCCACCATTCCTACTACTCTCACCATCTGCTCCACCATTACTCCCATCATCTGCTCCACCATTACTCCCATCATTCATTGCACCACTACTTCCATTCCCTTTACTTGTCACCCCATTACCTCGGCTGTTCTCTGCACCTTCCACAGTCACCTCCATTCCTTCCTCCCTTGTGTCTGGTGTCTCTGCACTCACACCTGCTGGGCCGGGGGAGTGGAGCACTCCCAGAGACTCCTTTCCCTGCAGCACCACACCCGTTTTCTTTTGGTTGCTGCTGGCTTTCTGCAGGTCGTCTGCTGGAGCGCCCCGCCCCCCTACTGGAGCATTTTGGTCCTTGTGCTGGGCAGACTGTTTGTTGGGCACCGCTGCCCGCCCTGCACCCACAGACTTTGGGGTCTTAGTGTCCTTTTTGGGCGCTGGGGCACACTGCCCCCCTGTCGCAGCAGTGTGCCCAGTGTTCTTCGCAGATGTGTTTTTCACATCCTTCCCTGCCCCCCCAGCCCCGGTGATAACCGGCTTAGCCGCAGAGGGCAGGGTGGGAAACTCCACAGAACTTCCTATGTCCAGCGCTGTGAGTACCTCCACAGCCTCGCCCCCTGCACTGTTCCCCGCACAGATGGCAGCATCGCCGGACGTCCTCCTCCTCTCCCCACCTTGCCTCTGCCTCGAGCCCACTGCAGAGCCCGTGCCTTTAGGTTTGGTGGGGTTTACACAGGAGGTGGCAGGCGCAACATCAGACATTGGTACATACTTGTAACTCACCACCTCCTGTGCGGCTCCTCCGGTCTTCCTCTTCCTCCTCTTTTTTTTCTCCTCCACTGGATCGTCCTCCCCGAAGGAAAACCGCGTCAGGTCCACTGGAGACTCCAGCAGTCGGATCTCCCTCAGCAGTCCTCCTTCCTCCTCCTCCTCCGACACTCCAGCCTCTGCTGACGGAGTCCTCTGCCCTGCAGGGAGACCACTGGAACTCCGGCTCTGCCCCTCACTGGCTCCAGCAACTGAGACTCCAGTCACCTCTTCATCCTCCTCCTCCTCTTCACTAAGGACGCCGGCTGGCGGTTCTCCTGAGGTGTTTAACCCCTTCATTTCTGAGAACCGCCGCTGGTTCTTAAACCTCTCCAGGAAGGGACCTGCGCTTTTCTCAATCCCCTCCCGGAGGAGCACTAACCTGACCACCTCGTCTCTGAGGGCTTTAAACCTCTGGGAGGTCGCGGGTCTCTCCTTGTTGGACGCTGATAACAGGGAGTAATAGATTGTGGTCTCCTGTCCTACAGTCACCTCCCCCAGTAATGGCTGATAACAGGGAGTAATAGATTGTAGTCTCCTGTCCTACAGTCTCCTCCCCCAGTAATGGCTGATAACAGGGAGCAATAGATTGTAGTCACCTCCATACATTACAACCTGCTGGATAAAGAATTACTATGGATGATGTGCAGCACTTTGTCGCCACCTACTGTTCAGCCTGGAGATTATAATTGCACTAGACTGTAATAAGAGCAGTGATCACACAGAATTGGTCTCATAAATTTGCATTTATGGGCGGTTCCTACACTCCTTTCTCCTCCCCCTGTAATAGACGGCACTCACCAGCAGCGGCTGCAGTCCCCTCTCTAGTCTGTAGTTGGCAGTGGCGCACCTCAGGGTGTTAATGATGGCGTCGCTTCCCCACATTACACAGTTCACATACACAGTGGTCATGTGCTGAAGAGGCTTTATTACAACATAGTGTGGGCTTGGTGTCAGTGCAGAGTCCCTGGTGCAGGCCCGGTGTTGGTGCAGGATCTCCATAGTGTGGGCTTGGTGTCAGTGCAGAGTCCCTGGTGCAGGCCCGGTGTTGGTGCAGGATCTCCATAGTGTGGGCTTGGTGTCAGTGCAGAGTCCCTGGTGCAGGCCCGGTGTTGGTGCAGGATCTCCATAGTGTGGGCCTAGTGACAATGCAGGGTCTTCATAGTGCGGACTCGGTGTCGATGCAGGGTCTCCATAGTGCGGACTCGGTGTCGGTGCAGGGTCTCCAGAGTGCGGACCCGGTGTCGGTGCAGGGTCTCCAGAGTGCGGACCCGGTGTCAGTGCAGAGTCCATGGTGCAGGCTCGGTGTCGGTGCAGGGTCTCCATAGTGTGGGCCTGGTGTCAGTGCAGAGTCCATGGTGCAGGCCCGGTGTTGGTGCAAGATCTCCATAGTGTGGGCCTAGTGACAGTGCAGGGTCTTCATAGTGCGGACTCGGTGTCGATGCAGGGTCTCCATAGTGCGGACCCGGTGTCAGTGCAGCGTCCCTGGTGCAGGGACTCCACAGTGCGAACCCGGTGTCGGTGCAGGGTCTCCTTGGTGAGGGCCGCACACACATGCTCACTAGTCCAGCAGCTCCTTTATGCACCAGCAGCACAGCAGGAAGTACAGGCACTCCTTCAGGCTCTGCAGCACGGAGTACCCGAGGTTCATGCCCATCACGTTCTTGTAGCCGGGCACTGGCAGCGTCATACTCCGAAGAGCCTGTCCCATGGAAAACGGAGCAAAAGGGACCATGGGCCGGTGCGGCTCTGCCTGGCACAGTGGGAGCACAGCACAGCGCTGTTTCTTTAAAGGGATCATCATCTGGCTGGCAGCGGTGAGGGGGCAATATATCAGCTGCGGGCAAAGTGAGGGCTCAGCAGCTGGAAAGTGCCAGTGTCTCCGGAAGGAGGAGCCCCTCGCATGCCGCCGCTGACAGTGCTGACACAGTGCTGACACAGCGCCATTATCTCGGGTCAGTGAGCAGGTCTCTGGCATGTGACTTGCACCCCCTCCCCCGCTCCGCAGGTTCCTGGGGTGGCATCTATTCCTGCAGACTGGTGAGAGAGAAGACGGCGCGGGTGATGGCGGCAGACGTAGGCAGCAGCACTGATACGTTACTTCCTGGCCGTGCGCTCCTCCTCCTCGTTCTCCAGCATGTAGGCTGGGTGGAAGCTCTCCACGCCCGCTGGGGTGATGTACCGCAGAGCCGGGTTCTTGGCGGTGTTCTCTGTGCTGCCCAGAGATGTGTACCTGGCAGAGAAAGGAGAGGTCAGAACCTGAGCGGCGCAGGACCGGAGCGGACATGAATGGCGGGGGCAGGACCGGAGCGGACATGACAAGAGCAGTGCAGGCAGGACCGGAGCGGACATGACAAGAGCAGTGCAGGCAGGACCGGAGCAGACATGACAAGAGCAGTGCAGGCAGGACCGGAGCGGACATGAATGGCGGGGGCAGGACCGGAGCAGACATGACAAGAGCAGTGCAGGCAGGACCGGAGCAGACATGACAAGAGCAGTGCAGGCAGGACCGGAGCGGACATGACAAGAGCAGTGCAGGCAGGACCGGAGCGGACATGAATGGCGGGGGCAGGACTGGAGCGGACATGAACGGCGGGGGCAGGACCGGAGCAGACATGACAAGAGCAGTGCAGGCAGGACCGGAGCGGACATGAATGGCGGGGGCAGGACCGGAGCAGACATGACAAGAGCAGTGCAGGCAGGACCGGAGCAGACATGAATGGCGGGGGCAGGACCGGAGCGGACATGAATGGAGCAGGCATGACAAAAGCAGTGCAGGCAGGACCGGAGCAGCACAGGCAGGACCGGAGCAGGCAAGAGCAGAGCGGCGCAGGGAGCACCAGAGCGGCGCGGGCGGAAGCAGCAGGACAGCTCACCCTTTATCGTACAGGATACAGTACGGGATGTAGAGCGCCCGCAGGAATTCCCAGATGTCGCGGTACGACCAGTCCTGCAGAGAGGCACATGTCAGTCACATGCAACACCAAGCGCCCATCACATGGGCAGCAGCGACTGCTCACTCACCAGCAGGGGGTTCACCCGCATGTACTGGGGCCAGCCGGGGTCCGTCATACACATTGGGGTCAGGGAACGTGAGTAGGGATCGGTGCGGCGGGTCCCCATCAGTATGGCCTCCAGCTGAGGCTGCTCTGCCTTCAGGTCCATCAGTGCCTGTTTAATGTCCCCCTGGATGGTGTAGATCTGCAGATTGTACCTGCGGGGGAGGGGAAAGTAAGCGGCTGAGCAGGCGGCAAGCGCCAGCGAATGCCGAAAATGCACACTCAGCGCGGCACCGGCAACACGCAGCACCAGCAACACTCAGCACGGCACCAGCAACACTCAGCACGGCACCAGCAACACTCAGCACGGCACCAGCAACACGCAGCACGGCACCAGCAACACGCAGCACGGCACCAGCAACACTCAGCACGGCACCAGCAACACGCAGCACGGCACCAGCAACACTCAGCACGGCACCAGCAACACTCAGCACGGCACCAGCAACACTCAGCACGGCACCAGCAACACTCAGCACGGCACCAGCAACACTCAGCACGGCACCAGCAACACGCAGCACGGCACCAGCAACACGCAGCACGGCACCAGCAACACGCAGCACGGCACCAGCAACACGCAGCACGGCACCAGCAACACGCAGCACCAGCAACACTCAGCACGGCACCAGCAACACGCAGCACGGCACCAGCAACACGCAGCACGGCACCAGCAACACGCAGCACGGCACCAGCAACACTCAGCACGGCACCAGCAACACTCAGCACGGCACCAGCAACACGCAGCACGGCACCAGCAACACGTAGCACGGCACCAGCAACACTCAGCACGGCACCAGCAACACTCAGCACGGCACCAGCAACACTCAGCACGGCACCAGCAACACTCAGCACGGCACCAGCAACACTCAGCACGGCACCAGCAACACGCAGCACGGCACCAGAAACACAGCACCAGCAACACTCAGCACGGCACCAGCAACACTCAGCACGGCACCAGCAACATGGCACCAGCAACACGCAGCACGGCACCAGCAACACGCAGCACGGCACCAGCAACACGCAGCAAGTCACCAGCAACACGGCACCAGCAACACGCAGCACGGCACCAGCAACACGCAGCACGGCACCAGCAACACGCGGCACAACACCAGCAACACGCGGCACAGCACCAGCAACACGCGGCACAGCACCAGCAACACGCGGCACAGCACGAGCAACACGCGGCACAGCACCAGCAACACTCAGCACGGCACCAGCAACACTGAGCACGGCACCAGCAACACGCAGCACGGCACCAGCAACACGTAGCACGGCACCAGCAACACGTAGCACGGCACCAGCAACACGTAGCACGGCACCAGCAACACTCAGCACGGCACCAGCAACACTCAGCACGGCACCAGCAACACGCAGCACGGCACCAGCAACACGCAGCACGGCACCAGCAACACTCAGCACGGCACCAGCAACACGCAGCACGGCACCAGCAACACGCAGCACGGCACCAGCAACACGCAGCACGGCACCAGCAACACACAGCACCAGCAACACTCAGCACGGCACCAGCAACACGCAGCACGGCACCAGCAACACGCAGCACGGCACCAGCAACACGCAGCACGGCACCAGCAACACGCAGCACGGCACCAGCAACACTCAGCACGGCACCAGCAACACGCAGCACGGCACCAGCAACACGTAGCACGGCACCAGCAACACTCAGCACGGCACCAGCAACACTCAGCACGGCACCAGCAACACGCAGCACGGCACCAGAAACACAGCACCAGCAACACTCAGCACGGCACCAGCAACACTCAGCACGGCACCAGCAACATGGCACCAGCAACACGCAGCACGGCACCAGCAACACGCAGCACGGCACCAGCAACACGCAGCAAGTCACCAGCAACACGGCACCAGCAACACGCAGCACGGCACCAGCAACACGCAGCACGGCACCAGCAACACGCGGCACAACACCAGCAACACGCGGCACAGCACCAGCAACACGCGGCACAGCACCAGCAACACGCGGCACAGCACCAGCAACACGCGGCACAGCACCACACAGCACCAGCAACACGTGGCGCAGTACCAGCAACACGTAGCGCAGCAGCAGCAACGCTCAGCGCAGCAGCGGCAACAGCAACACTCAGCACGGCACCAGCAACACTCAGCACGGCACCAGCAACACTCAGCACGGCACTAGCAACACTCAGCACGGCACCAGCAACACTCAGCACGGCACCAGCAACACTCAGCACGGCACCAGCAACACGCAGCACGGCACCAGCAACACGGCACCAGCAACACGCAGCACGGCACCAGCAACACGCAGCACCAGCAACACGCAGCACGGCACCAGCAACACACAGCACCAGCAACACTCAGCACGGCACCAGCAACACTCAGCACGGAAACACACAGCACCAGCAACACGCAGCACGGCACCAGCAACACTCAGCACGGCACCAGCAATACTCAGCACGGCACCAGCAACACTCAGCACGGCACCAGCAACACTCAGCACGGCACCAGAAACATGGCACCAGCAACACGCAGCACGGCACCAGCAACACGCAGCACAGCAACACACAGCACTAGCAACACGCGGCACAGCACCAGCAACACAGCACCAGTAACACACAGCACAGCACCAGGAGCACACAGCACAGCACCAGCAACGCACAGTACCACTCAGCATGGCACCAGCAACACTCAGCATGGCACCAGCAACACTCAGCACGGCACCAGCAACACTCAGCACGGCACCAGCAACACTCAGCACGGCACCAGCAACACTCAGCACGGCACCAGCAACACTCAGCACGGCACCAGCAACACGCAGCACGGCACCAGCAACACTCAGCACGGCACCAGCAACACGCAGCACGGCACCAGCAACACGCAGCACGGCACCAGCAACACGCAGCACGGCAGCGCGGCACCAGCAACAGCAACGCTCAGCGCGGCAGCAGCAACAGCAATGCTCAGCGCGGCAGCAGCAACAGCAATGCTCAGCGCGGCACCAGCAACGCTCAGCGCGGCACCAGCAACACGAAGCGCGGCACCAGCAACACGAAGCGCGGCACCAGCAACACGAAGCGCGGCACCAGCAACGCTCAGCGCGGCACCAGCAACGCTCAGCGCGGCACCAGCAACGCTCAGCGCGACACCAGCAACACTCAGCACGGCACCAGCAACACGCAGCACAGCACCAGCAACACGCAGCACAGCACCAGCAACACGCAGCACGGCACCAGCAACACGCAGCACGGCAGCAGCAACAGCAACGCTCAGCGCGGCAGCAGCAACAGCAACGCTCAGCGCGGCAGCAGCAACAGCAATGCTCAGCGCGGCACCAGCAACGCTCAGCGCGGCACCAGCAACACGAAGCGCGGCACCAGCAACACGAAGCGCGGCACCAGCAACACGAAGCGCGGCACCAGCAACGCTCAGCGCGGCACCAGCAACACGAAGCGCGGCACCAGCAACGCTCAGCGCGGCACCAGCAACGCTCAGCGCGGCACCAGCAACTCTCAGCG
The DNA here is from genome assembly GCF_046119375.1 of Phyllobates terribilis. Classification (NCBI taxonomy): domain Eukaryota; kingdom Metazoa; phylum Chordata; class Amphibia; order Anura; family Dendrobatidae; genus Phyllobates; species Phyllobates terribilis. Next base: position 8,401,953 of record NW_027362766.1, on the reverse strand, counting down.
CGACACCAGCAACACGAAGCGCGGCACCAGCAACACGAAGCGCGGCACCAGCAACGCTCAGCGCGGCACCAGCAACGCTCAGCGCGGCACCAGCAACGCTCAGCGCGGCACCAGCAACTCTCAGCGCGGCACCAGCAACACGAAGCGCGGCACCAGCAACGCTCAGCGCGGCACCAGCAACACGAAGCGCGGCACCAGCAACACGAAGCACCAGCAACACGCAGCACCAGCAGCACAGCACCAGCAACACGCAGCACAGCAACACACAGCACCAGCAACAAAAAGCACCAGCAGCACAGCAACACAGCACCAGTAACACACAGCACAGCACCAGGAGCACACAGCACAGCACCAGCAACGCACAGTACCACACAGCACAGCACCAGCAACACTCAGCACGGCACCAGCAACTCTCAGCACGGCACCAGCAACACGCAGCACGGCACCAGCAACACACAGCACGGCACCAGCAACACGCAGCATGGCACCAGCAACACGCAGCACAGCAACATGCAGCACAGCACCAGCAACACGCGGCACAGCACCAGCAACACGCGGCACAGCAACACGCAGCACCAGCAGCACAGCAACACGCAGCACAGCAACAGCAACAAGCGGCACAGTACCAGCAACACGCGGCGCAGCAGCAGCAACGCTCAGCGCGGCACCAGCAACGCTCAGCGCGGCACCAGCAACGCTCAGCGCGGCACCAGCAACGCTCAGCGCGGCACCAGCAACGCTCAGCGCGGCACCAGCAACGCTCAGCGCGGCACCAGCAACACTCAGCGCGGCACCAGCAACACTCAGCGCGGCACCAGCAACACGAAGCACGGCACCAGCAACATGGCACCAGCAACACGCAGCACGGCACCAGCAACACGCAGCACAGCAACACACAGCACTAGCAACACGCGGCACAGCACCAGCAACACAGCACCAGTAACACACAGCACAGCACCAGGAGCACACAGCACAGCACCAGCAACGCACAGTACCACACAGCACAGCACCAGCAACACTCAGCATGGCACCAGCAACACTCAGCACGGCACCAGCAACACTCAGCACGGCACCAGCAACACTCAGCACGGCACCAGCAACACTCAGCACGGCACCAGCAACACGCAGCACGGCACCAGCAACACGCAGCACGGCACCAGCAACACTCAGCACGGCACCAGCAACACGCAGCACAGCACCAGCAACACGCAGCACGGCACCAGCAACACGCAGCACGGCAGCAGCAACAGCAACGCTCAGCGCGGCAGCAGCAACAGCAATGCTCAGCGCGGCAACAGCAATGCTCAGCGCGGCACCAGCAACGCTCAGCGCGGCACCAGCAACTCTCAGCGCGGCACCAGCAACACGAAGCGCGGCACCAGCAACGCTCAGCGCGGCACCAGCAACGCTCAGCGCGGCACCAGCAACTCTCAGCGCGACACCAGCAACACGAAGCGCGGCACCAGCAACACGAAGCGCGGCACCAGCAACGCTCAGCGCGGCACCAGCAACGCTCAGCGCGGCACCAGCAACGCTCAGCGCGGCACCAGCAACTCTCAGCGCGACACCAGCAACACGAAGCGCGGCACCAGCAACACGAAGCGCGGCACCAGCAACGCTCAGCGCGGCACCAGCAACGCTCAGCGCGGCACCAGCAACGCTCAGCGCGGCACCAGCAACTCTCAGCGCGGCACCAGCAACACGAAGCGCGGCACCAGCAACGCTCAGCGCGGCACCAGCAACACGAAGCGCGGCACCAGCAACACGAAGCACCAGCAACACGCAGCACCAGCAGCACAGCACCAGCAACACGCAGCACAGCAACACACAGCACCAGCAACAAAAAGCACCAGCAGCACAGCAACACAGCACCAGTAACACACAGCACAGCACCAGGAGCACACAGCACAGCACCAGCAACGCACAGTACCACACAGCACAGCACCAGCAACACTCAGCACGGCACCAGCAACTCTCAGCACGGCACCAGCAACACGCAGCACGGCACCAGCAACACACAGCACGGCACCAGCAACACGCAGCATGGCACCAGCAACACGCAGCACAGCAACATGCAGCACAGCACCAGCAACACGCGGCACAGCACCAGCAACACGCGGCACAGCAACACGCAGCACCAGCAGCACAGCAACACGCAGCACAGCAACAGCAACAAGCGGCACAGTACCAGCAACACGCGGCGCAGCAGCAGCAACGCTCAGCGCGGCACCAGCAACGCTCAGCGCGGCACCAGCAACGCTCAGCGCGGCACCAGCAACGCTCAGCGCGGCACCAGCAACGCTCAGCGCGGCACCAGCAACGCTCAGCGCGGCACCAGCAACACTCAGCGCGGCACCAGCAACACTCAGCGCGGCACCAGCAACACGAAGCACGGCACCAGCAACATGGCACCAGCAACACGCAGCACGGCACCAGCAACACGCAGCACAGCAACACACAGCACTAGCAACACGCGGCACAGCACCAGCAACACAGCACCAGTAACACACAGCACAGCACCAGGAGCACACAGCACAGCACCAGCAACGCACAGTACCACACAGCACAGCACCAGCAACACTCAGCATGGCACCAGCAACACTCAGCACGGCACCAGCAACACTCAGCACGGCACCAGCAACACTCAGCACGGCACCAGCAACACTCAGCACGGCACCAGCAACACGCAGCACGGCACCAGCAACACGCAGCACGGCACCAGCAACACTCAGCACGGCACCAGCAACACGCAGCACAGCACCAGCAACACGCAGCACGGCACCAGCAACACGCAGCACGGCAGCAGCAACAGCAACGCTCAGCGCGGCAGCAGCAACAGCAATGCTCAGCGCGGCAACAGCAATGCTCAGCGCGGCACCAGCAACGCTCAGCGCGGCACCAGCAACTCTCAGCGCGGCACCAGCAACACGAAGCGCGGCACCAGCAACGCTCAGCGCGGCACCAGCAACGCTCAGCGCGGCACCAGCAACTCTCAGCGCGACACCAGCAACACGAAGCGCGGCACCAGCAACACGAAGCGCGGCACCAGCAACGCTCAGCGCGGCACCAGCAACGCTCAGCGCGGCACCAGCAACGCTCAGCGCGGCACCAGCAACTCTCAGCGCGGCACCAGCAACACGAAGCGCGGCACCAGCAACGCTCAGCGCGGCACCAGCAACACGAAGCGCGGCACCAGCAACACGAAGCACAGCACCAGCAACACGCAGCACCAGCAGCACAGCACCAGCAACACGCAGCACAGCAACACACAGCACCAGCAACAAAAAGCACCAGCAGCACAGCAACACAGCACCAGTAACACACAGCACAGCACCAGGAGCACACAGCACAGCACCAGCAACGCACAGTACCACACAGCACAGCACCAGCAACACTCAGCACGGCACCAGCAACTCTCAGCACGGCACCAGCAACACGCAGCACGGCACCAGCAACACGCAGCATGGCACCAGCAACACGCAGCACAGCAACATGCAGCACAGCACCAGCAACACGCGGCACAGCACCAGCAACACGCGGCACAGCAACACGCAGCACCAGCAGCACAGCAACACGCAGCACAGCAACAGCAACAAGCGGCACAGTACCAGCAACACGCGGCGCAGCAGCAGCAACGCTCAGCGCGGCAGCAGCAACGCTCAGCGCGGCAGCAGCAACGCTCAGCGCGGCAGCAGCAACAGCAACGCTCAGCGCGGCACCAGCAACAGCAACGCTCAGCGCGGCACCAGCAACGCTCAGCGCGGCACCAGCAACGCTCAGCGCGGCACCAGCAACGCTCAGCGCGGCACCAGCAACGCTCAGCGCGGCACCAGCAACGCTCAGCGCGGCACCAGCAACACTCAGCGCGGCACCAGCAACACGAAGCACAGCACCAGCAACACGCAGCACCAGCAGCACAGCACCAGCAACACGCAGCACAGCAACACACAGCACCAGGCGGCACAGCACCAGCAACAAAAAGCACCAGCAGCACAGCAACACGCAGCACAGCGTGGCACAGCACCAGCAACACGCGGCACAGCACCAGCAACACGCAGCACAGCACCAGAAACACAGCACCAGTAACACACAGCACAGCACCAGGAGCACACAACACAGCACCAGTAACGCACAGTACCACACAGCACAGCACCAGCAACACTCAGCACGGCACCAGCAACACTCAGCACGGCACCAGCAACACTCAGCACGGCACCAGCAACACGCAGCACGGCACCAGCAACACGCAGCACGGCACCAGCAACACGCAGCACGGCACCAGCAACACGCAGCACGGCACCAGCAACACGCAGCACGGCACCAGCAACACGTAGCACGGCACCAGCAACACTCAGCACGGCACCAGCAACACTCAGCACGGCACCAGCAACACTCAGCACGGCACCAGCAACACTCAGCACGGCACCAGCAACACGCAGCACGGCACCAGCAACACGCAGCACGGCACCAGCAACACACAGCACCAGCAACACTCAGCACGGCACCAGCAACACGCAGCACGGCACCAGCAACACGCAGCACGGCACCAGCAACACGCAGCACGGCACCAGCAACACTCAGCACGGCACCAGCAACACTCAGCACGGCACCAGCAACACGCAGCACGGCACCAGCAACACGCAGCACGGCACCAGCAACACTCAGCACGGCACCAGCAACACTCAGCACGGCACCAGCAACACTCAGCACGGCACCAGCAACACGCAGCACGGCACCAGCAACACGCAGCACGGCACCAGCAACACTCAGCACGGCACTAGCAACACTCAGCACGGCACCAGCAACACTCAGCACGGCACCAGCAACATGGCACCAGCAACACGCAGCACGGCACCAGCAACACGCAGCACGGCACCAGCAACACGCAGCAAGTCACCAGCAACACGGCACCAGCAACACGCAGCACGGCACCAGCAACACGCAGCACGGCACCAGCAACACGCAGTACGGCACCAGCAACACGCGGCACAACACCAGCAACACGCGGCACAGCACCAGCAACACGCGGCACAGCACCAGCAACACGCGGCACAGCACCAGCAACACGCGGCACAGCACCAGCAACATGCGGCACAGCACCACACAGCACCAGCAACACGTGGCGCAGTACCAGCAACACGTAGCGCAGCAGCAGCAACGCTCAGCGCAGCAGCGGCACCAGCAACACTCAGCACGGCACCAGCAACACTCAGCACGGCACCAGCAACACTCAGCACGGCACCAGCAACACTCAGCACGGCACCAGCAACACTCAGCACGGCACCAGCAACACTCAGCACGGCACCAGCAACACGGCACCAGCAACACGCAGCACGGCACCAGCAACACGCAGCACGGCACCAGCAACACGCAGCACGGCACCAGCAACACGCAGCACGGCACCAGCAACACGTAGCACGGCACCAGCAACACTCAGCACGGCACCAGCAACACTCAGCACGGCACCAGCAACACGCAGCACGGCACGCAGCACGGCACCAGCAACACGCAGCACGGCACCAGCAACACGCAGCACGGCACCAGCAACACGCAGCACGGCACCAGCAACACACAGCACGGCACCAGCAACACTCAGCACGGCACCAGCAACACTCAGCACGGCACCAGCAACACGCAGCACGGCACCAGCAACACGCAGCACGGCACCAGCAACACGCAGCACGGCAGCGCGGCAGCAGCAACAGCAACGCTCAGCGCGGCAGCAGCAACAGCAATGCTCAGCGCGGCAGCAGCAACAGCAATGCTCAGCGCGGCACCAGCAACGCTCAGCGCGGCACCAGCAACTCTCAGCGCGGCACCAGCAACGCTCAGCGCGGCACCAGCAACGCTCAGCGCGGCACCAGCAACACGAAGCGCGGCACCAGCAACACGAAGCACCAGCAACACTGAGCACGGCACCAGCAACACTCAGCACGGCACCAGCAACACGCAGCACAGCACCAGCAACACGCAGCACGGCACCAGCAACACGCAGTACGGCAGCGCGGCAGCAGCAACAGCAACGCTCAGCGCGGCAGCAGCAACAGCAATGCTCAGCGCGGCAGCAGCAACAGCAATGCTCAGCGCGGCACCAGCAACGCTCAGCGCGGCACCAGCAACTCTCAGCGTGGCACCAGCAACGCTCAGCGCGGCACCAGCAACTCTCAGCGCGGCACCAGCAACACGAAGCGCGGCACCAGCAACGCTCAGCGCGGCACCAGCAACGCTCAGCGCGGCACCAGCAACGCTCAGCGCGGCACCAGCAACTCTCAGCGCGACACCAGCAACACGAAGCGCGGCACCAGCAACACGAAGCGCGGCACCAGCAACGCTCAGCGCGGCACCAGCAACGCTCAGCGCGGCACCAGCAACGCTCAGCGCGGCACCAGCAACGCTCAGCGCGGCACCAGCAACGCTCAGCGCGGCACCAGCAACGCTCAGCGCGGCACCAGCAACGCGAAGCGCGGCACCAGCAACGCTCAGCGCGGCACCAGCAACCCGAAGCGCGGCACCAGCAACACGAAGCGCGGCACCAGCAACACGAAGCGCGGCACCAGCAACACGAAGCACCAGCAACACGAAGCACAGCACCAGCAACACGCAGCACAGCAACACACAGCACCAGCAACAAAAAGCACCAGCAGCACAGCAACACAGCACCAGTAACACACAGCACAGCACCAGGAGCACACAGCACAGCACCAGCAACGCACAGTACCACACAGCACGGCACCAGCAACACTCAGCACGGCACCAGCAACACTCAGCACGGCACCAGCAACACTCCGCACGGCACCAGCAACACGCAGCACGGCACCAGCAACACGCAGCACGGCAGCAGCAACAGCAACGCTCAGCGCGGCACCAGCAACGCTCAGCGCGGCACCAGCAACGCTCAGCGCGGCACCAGCAACGCGAAGCGCGGCACCAGCAACGCGAAGCGCGGCACCAGCAACACGAAGCACCAGCAACACGAAGCACAGCACCAGCAACACGCAGCACCAGCAGCACAGCACCAGCAACACGCAGCACAGCAACACACAGCACCAGGCGGCACAGCACCAGCAACAAAAAGCACCAGCAGCACAGCAACACAGCACCAGTAACACACAGCACAGCACCAGGAGCACACAGCACAGCACCAGCAACGCACAGTACCACACAGCACAGCACCAGCAACACTCAGCACGGCACCAGCAACTCTCAGCACGGCACCAGCAACACGCAGCACGGCACCAGCAACACGCAGCATGGCACCAGCAACACGCAGCACAGCAACATGCAGCACAGCACCAGCAACACGCGGCACAGCACCAGCAACACGCGGCACAGCAACACGCAGCACCAGCAGCACAGCAACACGCAGCACAGCAACAGCAACAAGCGGCACAGTACCAGCAACACGCGGCGCAGCAGCAGCAACGCTCAGCGCAGCAGCAGCAACGCTCAGCGCAGCAGCAGCAACGCTCAGCGCGGCAGCAGCAACGCTCAGCGCGGCAGCAGCAACGCTCAGCGCGGCAGCAGCAACAGCAACGCTCAGCGCGGCAGCAGCAACAGCAACGCTCAGCGCGGCACCAGCAACAGCAACGCTCAGCGCGGCACCAGCAACGCTCAGCGCGGCACCAGCAACGCTCAGCGCGGCACCAGCAACACGAAGCACAGCACCAGCAACACGCAGCACCAGCAGCACAGCACCAGCAACACGCAGCACAGCAACACACAGCACCAGGCGGCACAGCACCAGCAACAAAAAGCACCAGCAGCACAGCAACACGCAGCACAGCGCGGCACAGCACCAGGAGCACACAGCACAGCACCAGCAACGCACAGTACCACACAGCACAGCACCAGTAACACTCAGCACGGCACCAGCAACTCTCAGCACGGCACCAGCAACACGCAGCACGGCACCAGCAACACACAGCACGGCACCAGCAACACGCAGCATGGCACCAGCAACACGCAGCACAGCAACATGCAGCACAGCACCAGCAACACGCGGCACAGCACCAGCAACACGCGGCACAGCAACACGCAGCACCAGCAGCACAGCAACACGCAGCACAGCAACAGCAACAAGCGGCACAGTACCAGCAACACGCGGCGCAGCAGCAGCAACGCTCAGCGCAGCAGCAGCAACGCTCAGCGCGGCAGCAGCAACGCTCAGCGCGGCAGCAGCAACAGCAACGCTCAGCGCGGCACCAGCAACAGCAACTCTCAGCGCGGCACCAGCAACAGCAACGCTCAGCGCGGCACCAGCAACAGCAACGCTCAGCGCGGCACCAGCAACGCTCAGCGCGGCACCAGCAACGCTCAGCGCGGCACCAGCAACACTCAGCGCGGCACCAGCAACGCTCAGCGCGGCACCAGCAACGCTCAGCACGGCACCAGCAACACGCAGCACCAGCAGCACAGCACCAGCAACACGCAGCACAGCAACACACAGCACCAGGCGGCACAGCACCAGCAACAAAAAGCACCAGCAGCACAGCAACACGCAGCACAGCGCGGCACAGCACCAGCAACACGCGGCACAGCACTAGCAACACGCAGCACAGCACCAGAAACACAGCACCAGTAACACACAGCACAGCACCAGGAGCACACAACACAGCACCAGTAACACACAGCACAGCACCAGGAGCACACAACACAGCACCAGTAACGCACAGTACCACACAGCACAGCACCAGCAACATGCAGCACAGCACCAGCAACACGCAGCAGCAACATGGAGCGCAACATAGCTCTGCTAACACACACCACAACACAGCTCTAGTCAGCCACGATGGTGTGTGGCGGTTTGATGACTCCCGTGCACTGACCGTTTGGTGATGTCCTGCATGAATTGCTCCATCTCTGGGAAGGCCGGCACAATGCGGATGTACAGAGCCTGCAGCTTGTCCCTATGCTCCGGATAGCGCCTGCAGATGAAGCAGAGCTGGGTGAGCTCCTGGGGAGTCTCCCTGTCCTCCCGCTCGGCTTCCCTCTCACCTCTGCACGGCGGCGTGGTACAGGTGCAGCAGCGCGGTGCAGTCCTTGCCACCATTGAACGCCACGCACATATTCTCCAGACTGAACTGATCCAGTGAGTGCTCCACCGTCTGCAGCGCAGCCTGAACCTTCCCTCCAAGAGGAGACCCTGTCCACACAGAAAGGGTTAACAGAGCAGAGACCACCGGCCCACCAAGCTCAATCAGAAGCACTACCAACATTTCTACAGACTATTTGCTCTACCTTCAAGATCTGTGCTTGCTGTCAGTGGGTCGCAGGACTTTAACAGTTTGGATGGGGGGTATATATAACAGCCAGGGTGGGGTACACCTACCTGACTGCGCCAGCTGGTACACCTCTGCCGCCGCCTTGGACACTGGGTCTCTGACAAAAGGCACCAGCACTCCGGGAGGAAGGCGCTGGATTAGGAAGTTGTAGGCCTCCTCCAGATGCGGCTCTGAGTCGGAGTCCAGGGTCAGCTGCACCCGGTAGTAATTGTTGCCCCAGTCAGGGTAGGAGCCGAGGCTGACGTGCCTACGGTAGCAGGTGTTGGCTTCCTCCAGGACGGGGGTGATGGACAACTCATCAGCATTGACGAAGATCTCGCGGCAGTAGAAGTGCGTCTTGTCGTTACGGAAGAGGTGGTCCAGGCCCTCCAGAGCGCGCTCCATCAGGGAAGGGATGCCGGGGAAGACATAGACGTTGTGCACGCTGATCAGCGGGTACTTGAAGCAGTCGCCGGTGCGCTTGTCCGTGCCGTAGTTCAGCTTGGAGGAGACAGGGATCCGCGCCAGCTTCATTTCAGGGCACCAGGCCTCCGACTTCCCGAAGAACTTCTGCACGAGGGAGACCAGATCCGGGTGCGGGAAGACCCCCTCTCCAAAAGCCTTAGCTACAGCCTCGAAGGTAACATCATCGTGTGTGGGGCCAATCCCACCGGAGGTCAGGACGTAGGTGTAGAGGGAGGAAAACGCCGAAATCTCCCGGGCTATGATGTCCACGTCATCCGGGATAACCGAAATCCTGCTCACCCGGACCCCGATAGAACGAAGCTTCTTACACATGAAGTAGGAGTTAGTGTCCTGAGTGTGGCCCTAAATCAAGTGAGTACAGAAGAAAGGAGAGAAAAGGGGTGACATTTCTCATCGGTAGAACAGCAGCGCGCAAAGCTCAGCCCGGCTTCCAGGAAATAACGTCAGGGTCACACAGGGAGACGGGGGCGAAGGGAGCGCTTGGAGCTGGGAACAAGAGGAAAGTGTGAATCTGGAAACTAAGGGAGAGCATGTGGTGCGGGAGGGTCTTGTCACGGGTGTCTCCGATGTGATAGACAGTCGCCCTGCAGTTGGTTGCAGAAGATCTCTTCGTTTGGCATTACAGACACCTTCTTAGCAGTTTCACTCTAGGACCCAGCGGCTACCTCCTTCCTGCTAATTGACACCCTGGCCTGGGTGTTTAAATAGTTTCACTTTGCAGCAGGAAGGTGCCGGTGATACTCACATGTTTCCTTGTGAAGGCTTGCAGCTCTCAGACTGCTATCTTCCTCTGTGGTGCTAGGAGGATGCTTGCAGTTATCTCTCTGAAGTCGGCTAAACCTAAGCTACTTTCCCTCGTGTTTGTTTCCCTTGTTGTCTTTAGTCGTTAGTGGTGGAGATCGACTAGTGTTCACCCCCCCCCTTTCCTATCCAGGGCCAAGCTCTAGAGAAATACAGGGTTTAGGTTCGTGTGCGGTGATTGGTGAGGAACCAATACAGGGACGTTGGTGAAGACAGGGTGATATCAGATCAGCCTAGGAGGTCTCCAATCCCCCCTTTTCCAAGAGTCTGGGCTCCCTTTCCCCCTTCCTTTGTGTCTTTCACACACCTTGCATGATAGGGAAGGCGTTGAGCTGCGAACGAGGGGAGCGGTGGGCTCTAGATGAGGGAAGTGCGTGGAGCTGAGAACGCAGGGACCATGTAAAGTGATGGGCTCTAGATAAGGGAAGCGCATAGTGCAGTGTGCTCTAGATGAGGGCAGCACGTGGTGCGGCGGGCTCTAGATGAGGGGTGCGCGTGGAGCTGTGAACGAGGTGAGAGCGAGGAGCAGCAGGCTCTAGATAAGAAGAGTGCATGGAGCTGGGAACGAGGGGAGCGGTGGGCTCTAGATGAGGGGTGCGCGTGGAGCTGTGAACGAGGTGAGAGCGAGGAGCAGCAGGCTCTAGATAAGAAGAGTGCATGGAGCTGGGAACGAGGGGAGCGGTGGGCTCTAGATGAGGGGTGCGCGTGGAGCTGTGAACGAGGTGAGAGCGAGGAGCAGCAGGCTCTAGATAAGAAGAGTGCATGGAGCTGGGAACGAGGGGAGCGGTGGGCTCTACATGAGGGGAGCACGTGCAGCGGTGGGCTCTGGGTAAGGGGAGACCGTGGAGCTGGGAACGAGGGAAGATTGTGGAGCGGCAGACTCTAGATGAGGGGAGAGCGAGGTGCAGCGGGCTCTAGATGAGGGGAGCGCCTGGTGCGGTGGGCTCTAAATAAAGGGAGAGCGCGGTGCCGAGGGCTCTAGATGACCGGAGTGTGTGGAGCTGGGAATGCAGGGACCATGTAGCGTGGTGCAGTGGGCTCTAGATAAGGAGCGATTGGTGCTGGGAACGAGAGGAGCATGTGGTGTGTTGGGCTCTAGATGAGGGGAGCGCCTGGTGCGCCTGTTGCGGCAGGCTCTAAATAAAGGGAGCGCGTGGTGCAGAGGGCTCTAGATGACCGGAGCGTGTGGTGGGCTCTAGATGAGGGGAGCGCGTGGAGCTGGGAACGCAGGGACCATGTAGTGTGGTGCGGTAGGCTCTAGATAAGGGGGCACGTGGTGCAGGGAACGAGAGGAGCGTGTGGTGCGGTGGGCTCTAAATGAGAAGAGCTGGGAATGAGGGAAGTGCATGGTGCGGAGGGGTCTAGATAACGGGAGCACGTGGAGCTGGGAACGAAGGAAGCGTGTGGTGCGGTGGGCTCTACATAAGGGGAGCGCGTGATAAACCGGGATCTAGATGAGGGGAGCACGTAGAGCTGGGAATGAGGGGAGCGTGCGGGATGAAAATAAGGGGAGCACGAAGAGTGGTGGACTCTAGATAAGGAGAGCGCTTATGGCTATTAACGAGGGGAGTGCGCAGAGCGGGGGGCTCTAGATAAGCTGTGCATGTGGAGCGGCGGACTCTAGATAATGGAGGCCGTGGTGTTGGGAATGAGGAGTGTGATGCGGTGGGCTCTAAATAAGGGGAGTGCATGGAGCAGGGAATGAGGGGGGATCACATGGAGCAGTGGGCTCTGGGTAAGGGGAGAGTGTGGAGCTGGGAACGAGGGGAGATTGTGGAGCAGCAGGCTCTATATGAGGGGAGTGCATGGTGCAGCGGGATGTAGATGAGGGGAGGGAGGTGCGGCGGACTCTAGATGAGGGGAGCGCATGGGGCTGGGAACGAGGGGAGCGTGTGGTGCAGCAGGGTCTAGATGAGGGGAGCGAGGTGCGGCGGGCTCTAGATGAGGGGAGCGAGGTGCGGCGGGCTCTAGATGAGGGGAGCGAGGTGCGGCGGGCTCTAGATGAGGGGAGCGAGGTGCGGTGGGCTCTAGATGAGGGGAGCGCGTGGGGCTGGGAATGAGGGGAGATTGTGGAGCAGCAGGCTCTATATGAGGGGAGCGCATGGTGCCGCAGGATATAGATGAGGGGAGGGAGGTGCGGCGGGCTCTAGATGAGGGGAGCGCATGGGGCTGGGAATGAGGGGAGATTGTGGAGCAGCAGGGTCTAGATGAGGGGAGCGAGGTGCGGCGGGCTCTAGATGAGGGGAGCGCGTGGGGCTGGGAACGAGGGGAGATTGTGGAGAAGCAGGGTCTAGATGAGGGGAGCGAGGTGCGGCGGGCTCTAGATGAGGGGAGCGAGGTGCGGCGGGCTCTAGATGAGGGTAGTGAGATGCAGCAGGCTCTAGATGAGGGGAGCGCGTGGGGCTGGGAACGAGGGGAGATTGTGGAGCAGCAGGCTCTATATGAGGGGAGCGCATGGTGCAGAGGGATCTAGATGAGGGGAGGGAGGTGCGGCGGGCTCTAGATGAGGGGAGCGCGTGGGGCTGGGAACGAGGGGAGATTGTGGAGCAGCAGGGTCTAGATGAGGGGAGGGAGGTGCGGCGGGCTCTAGATGAGGGGAGCGTGTGGTGCGGCAGGGTCTAGATGAGGGTAGTGAGATGCAGCAGGCTCTAGATGAGGGGAGCGCATGGGGCTGGGAATGAGGGGAGATTGTGGAGCAGCAGGGTCTATATGAGGGGAGCGCATGGTGCAGAGGGATCTAGATGAGGGGAGGGAGGTGCGGCGGGCTCTAGATGAGGGGAGCGAGGTGCGGCGGGCTCTAGATGAGGGTAGTGAGATGCAGCAGGCTCTAGATGAGGGGAGCGCATGGGGCTGGGAATGAGGGGAGATTGTGGAGCAGCAGGGTCTATATGAGGGGAGCGCATGGTGCCGCAGGATATAGATGAGGGGAGGGAGGTGCGGCGGGCTCTAGATGAGGGGAGCGCATGGTGCAGCGGGATCTAGATGAGGGGAGCGAGATGCGGCAGGCTCTAGATGAGGGGAGCGCGTAAGGCTGGGAACAAGGAGAGCGTGTGGTGCAGCAGGGTCTAGATAAGGGGAGCGTATGGAGCGAGGGGCTCTAGATAAGCAGAGCACGTGGAGCAATGGCCTCTAGATAAGGGGAGTGTGTGGTGCCATGGGCTCTAGATATGGGAGCGTGTGGAACTGTTAACGGAGGGAGTGCGCGGAGCGGAGGGGTCTAGATAAGTGGAGCGCCTGAACTGGTGGGCTCTAGATGAGGGGAGTATGTGTTGCGGCAGGCTTTAGGTGAGGTGAGCGCGTGAAGCGGTGGGCTGTAGATAAAAGGAGCACGTGGAGCGGTGGGCTTTAGATGAGGGGAGCGCATGGATTGGTGGGTTCTAGATGAGTGGAGCACGTGGTGCGGCATACTGAAGATGAGGGAAGCGCAGGGAGCGGCGGGTTCTAGATGAGAGGAGAATTGGGTTCTAGATGAGGGGAGTGGTGGGCTCTTGATAAGGGGAGCGCTGGGTTCTAGCAGAGGGGAGCGGTGGGCTCTAGATGAGGAGAATGCAGGGAGCGGTGGGCTCTAGATGAGGGTAACACAGGGAGCGGTGGGCTCTAGTTGAGTTCGCAAAGCGGTGGGCTCTAGATGAGAAGAGCATGTGGAGCGATGGGCTGTAGATGAGGGGAGCAAACGGAGCGGTGGGTTGTAGAAGAGGGGAGCACGCGGGGAGGTGGGCTGTAGATGAGGGGAGCGGTGGGCCGTAGATGAGGGGAGCGTGTGGAGTGGCAGGCTCTAGATGACGGGAGGATGTGGAGCAGTGGGCTGTAGATGAGGGGAGCGCGCGGAGCGGTGGGTTGTAGAAGAGGGGAGCGCGCGGAGCATTGGGCTGTAGAAGAGGGGAGCACGCGGAGCGGTGGGCTGTAGAAGAGGGGAGCGGTGGGCCGTAGATGAGAGCAACGGAGGGCTCTAGATGAAGGGAGCGGCGAGCTCTAGATGACAGGGAGCATGCAGAGTTGTAGGCTCTACACGAGAGTGGTGGGCTCTACATGAGGGGAGCATGTGGATGGCGGGCTCTAGATGAGGGGAGTACACGGAGCGGTGGGCTGTAGATGAGGACAGCGCGCGGAGTGGTGAGCTATAGATGACGGTAGCGGTGGGCTCTATACGAGGAGAGTCTGCAGAGCGGTGGGCTGTAGATGAGGGGAATGAGCGGAACGGTGGGCTGTAGATGAGGACAGCGCGTAGAACGGTGGGCTGTAGATGAGGAGAGCACGCAGCGCGGTGGGCTCCAGATGAGGAGAGCGCGCAGAATGGTGGGCTGTAGATGAGGGGAGCGGTGGGTTCTATCTAAGGAGAGAGCGCGGGTGGTGGGCTGTAGATGAGGGGAAAGCGCAAAACGGTGGGCCGTAGATGAGGAGAGTGCGCAGAATGGTGGGATCCAGATGAGGAGAGCGGTGGGCTGTAGATGAGGGGAGAGCGCAGAGCAGTGGGTTCCAGATGAGGGGAGTGGTGGGTTCTATATGAGGAGAGTGTGTGGAGCGGTGGGCTGTAAATGAGGAGAGCATGCAGAGCGGTGGGCTCCAGACGAGGAGAGCGCGCAGAACGGTGGGCTGTAGATGAGTGGAGTGGTGGGCTCTATATAAGGAGAGCGCGCGGAGCGGTGGGCTCCAGATGAGGGGGGTACGCGGAGTGGTGGGTTCTAGATGAGGGGAGCCCAGGGCTCTATAAGAGGAGAGCGCGTGGAGCGGTGGGCTGCAGATGAGGAGAGCGCCTGGAGTGGTGGGCTCTAGATGAGGGGAGCGCGCAGAAAGATGGGCAGTAGATAAGGGGAGCGGTGGGCTGTAATTGAGGACAGCATGCAGAGTGGTGGGCTATAGATGAGGGGAGAGGTAGGCTGTAGATGAGGGGAGCGGTGAGCTGTAGATGAAAAGGGCACGCAGAATGGTGGGCTCTAGATGGGGAGAATGCGCGGAGCGGTGGGCTGTAGATGAGAGCAACGGAGGGCTCTAGATGAAGGCAGTGGCGAGCTCTAGATGAGAGGGAGCGTGCAGAGTTGTAGGCTCTAGATGAGAGTGGTGGGCTCTACATGAGGGGAGCATGTGGATGGCGGGCTCTAGATGAGGGGAGCGCACGGGGCGGTGGGCTGTAGATGAGGACAGCGTGTGGAGTGGTGGGCTGTAGATGAGGGGAGCGCGCAGAGCAGTGAGCTCCAGATGAGGGGATTGGTGGGTTCTATATGAGGAGAGCGCGCGGAGCGGTGGGCTGTAAATGAGGAGAGCATGCAGAGCGGAGGGCTCCAGATGAAGGCAGTGGCAAGCTTTAGATGAGTGGGAGCGTGCAGAGTTGTAGGCTCTAGATGAGAGTGGTGGGCTCTACATAAGGGGAGCATGCGGATGGCGGGCTCTAGATGAGGGGAGCGCACGGGGCGGTGGGCTGTAGATGAGGACAGCGTGTGGAGTGGTGGGCTGCAGGTGAAAGGAGAGCGCAGAGCAGTGGACTCCAGATGAGGGGATTGGTGGGTTCTATATGAGGAAAGCGCGCGGAGCAGTGGGCTGTAAATGAGGAGAGCATGCAGAGCGGAGGGCTCCAGATGAGCAGAGCGCGCAGAACGGTGGGCTGTAGATGAGTGGAGTGGTGGGCTCTAAATAAGGAGAGCGCGCGGAGAGCTGGGCTATAGATGAGGGGAGCGGTGGGCTCCAGATGAGGGGAGAGTGAAAACTGGTGGGCTCTAGATGAGGGGAGCCCAGGGCAGAGGAGGAGCGGTGGGCTGCAAATGAGGCGAGCGCCTGGAGTGGTGGGCTCTAGATGAGTGGAGCGTGCGGAGAGATGGGCTGTAGATAATGGGAGTACACGGAGTGGTGGGCTGCAGAGAAGGGGAGCGGTGGGCGGTAGTTGAGGAGAGCACGCAGAGTGGTGGGCTATAGATGAGGGGAGAGGTGAGCTGTAAATGAAAAGAGCACGCAGAACGGTGGGCTGTAGATGAGGAGAGCGTGCGGAGCGGTGGGCTCTAGGTGAGTGGAGCTCGTGGAGAGGTGAACTCTAGATGAGGGGAGTGCGCGGCGGTGGGAACGAAAAGACCGCGTGGTGTGGCGGGCTCTAGATAAGGGGAGCGGATGGAGCTGGGAATGAGGAAAGTGTGCGGAGCGGTGGGCTCTAGATTAGGGGAGTGTGCGGGGTGGTGGGCTCTAGATGAGGGGATTGCGCAGAGGGCTGTAGATGGGGGAGTGTGGGGAAGAATGGATTGTAGATGAGGGGAGTGATGGGCTGTAGATGAGGTTAGTTGTGGGCTCTAGATGAGGAGAGCGCATGGAGCGGTGGGCTGTAGATGAGGGGAGCGCACGGAGCAGTGGACTGTAGATGAGTTGTAGCAGTGGGCTGTAGTTGAGAAGAGAGCATGGAGCGGTGGGCTTTAGATGAGGGAAGCGGTGGGCTCTATATGAGGAGAGCGCACGGAGCGGTGGGTTGTAGATGAGGGGAGTGGTGGGCTGTAGTTGAGGAGAGCGTGCGGAACGGTGCCAAACAAAGATCTCCTGCAGCCAAATGCAGGGCGACTGTCTGTCACATCTGACACACCCGTGTCAGTACCCCCTCCCCTCTACGAGGGGCCTCCGGACACTCAGGACAAGGTTTCTCAAGATAAGAGGTGTGAAATGAACGAACCAGCCTGGGAGTGTTCACCTCTGATGCTGAAACCCACATTCCCTCTTCTGGACCATAACCCTTCCAGTGCCCCAAGTATTGTAGGAAATGATGTTGGGAGACGAGAATCTACAGTCCTCGAAATCTGAAACTCCAGATTACCATCAACCATCATTGGGGGCAGCGGTAGGGGTGAGGGCTCAAGAGGTTCCACATACTTCTTGAGTAAGGACCTGTGGAAAACATTGTGGACCTTAAGGGCCTGAGGAAGCTCAAGACGAAACGCTGCTGGGTTAATGACGGCGGTTATTTTATAGGGACCAATAAACCAAGTCCCAGTTCCAAGAAGGAACTTTCAACTTGATATTTCTTGTAGACAACCAAAGTCATTCACATTCAGGTCCGGACCTGGCAAGCGTTTTCTGTCAGCCATACGTTTATACCGGTCTCCCATGATCTTTAAATTACTCTGAACCTTCCGCCACACTAAGGAGAGTGACGAAGCAAAACCTTCCTCCTCAGGAACCCCTGAATCTCCTCCCCAACTAAAGGTACCAAACTGTGGGTGATAACCGTATGCACCGAAGAACGGTGACCTGCCAGTGGATTCTTGTCGATGATTATTAATGGCAAATTCTGCCAGCGGTAGGTAGGATGCCCAATCCTCCTGAATTTTGGAGACGAAACACCTGAGGTAGGTCTCCAAGTTCTCATTGACCCACTCGGTCTGTCAATTCGACTGAGGGTGGAAGGCAGAGGAAAAGGACAGCTGCAACCCCAGTCGAGAACAGAATGCTTTCCAGAACTTGGAAACAAGCTGGGTCCCCCGATCTGACACCACATCGGAGGGAACCCCGTGAAGCTTCACAATCTCATTTATGAACATCTGAGCAAGTGTCTTGGCATTTGAAAGTGCAGGTAAAGTGAACCATTTTACTGAACCTATCTACTACCACCAAAACCACCGTTTTGCCTGCAGATACGGGTAGGTCAGTAATAAAATCCATGGACAAGTGTGTCCATGGTCTACTAGGGATAGGTAGCGGAAGAAGAGTACCAGACGGGTATGCGAAACCTTAGAAAGAACGCAAATACTACAAGCAGCTATGTGTTCAATCACATCCTGATGCAACCCCGGCCACCAAAAAAGCCGAGAGAGGAGGTCTGCGGTGGCCTTACCACCTGGATGCCCAGCAAGCACAGAATTATGATTTTCCTTAATTACTTTGCAGCGCAGATTAGATGGTACAAAGAACCTTCCTGAAGGGCAGGAGGCAGAGGCGTCCCCCTGAGCCTCCAACACCTCTCCCTCCAGGTCAGGGTATAATGCCGAAATGACTACCCCCTTCTGTAATTTTGGGGCAGGGTTCTCATGGTCACCACCACCAGGGAAGCTCTGGGATAAAGCAGCAGCCTTGACGTTTTTGACCCCTGGACGAAAAGTGACAACAAAATTGAACCCAGTAAAAAACAGGGACCATCTGGCTTGCCTAGGGTTGAGACGTTTAGCCGACTGGAGATATGACAGGTTCTTATGGTCAGTAATAGGATGGACAACCCCCTCCAACCAATGTCGCCATTCTTCGAACGCCAATTTGATCACCAATAGTTCCCTATTACCCACGTCATAATTTCTCTCAGCCGAAGACAATTTTTTAGAAAAGAAGGTGCATGGACGCCATTTACTAGGGAATGGATCCTGAGACAACACAGCCCCAATCCCAACATCTGACGCATCAACCTCCACAATAAAGGGCTGAGAAACATCGGGTTGACTGAGTATAGGGGCAGTGGCAAAATGATTCTTTAAGGAAGAAAAAGCCTGGAGGGAGGCCTCCGACCATTTGGTAAAATCAGACCCTTCCTAGTCATGTCAGTAAGGGGTTTCACGATTACTGAGTAATTTTGAATGAATTTCCAGTAAAAATTAGTAAAACCCAGAAAACATTGCAGAGCCTTCAGGTTCTCGGTACGTTCCCTGTCAAGGACTGCACGGATCTTCTCCGGATCCATCCGAAAACCCGAAGGTGACAACAAGTACCCCAAAAACTGCACCTCCTGAACGGCTACAACACATTTTTCTAGTTTGGCATATAGTTTTGGTATCCCTTAATATCTGGAGCACCTGCTTAACATGCCCCCGATGTGTCTCCAAATCAATGAGTAAACCAAAATATCATCCAGATAGACCACCACAAACCTCCCCACCAAATAATGGAAAATATAATTTATGATATGCTGGAATACTGCAGGTGAATTGGTCAAACTGAAAGGCATAACCAGAGTCTCGAAGTGTCCTTCCAGGGTATTGAACGCCGTCTTCCATTCTTGACCCTTCTCTGATTCTCACCAGATTGTAAGCCCCCCTTAAATCCAGCTTGAAGAATACCTTAGCTCCCACAACCTGGCTGAATAAATCAGGAATCAGAGGAAGAGGGTATGGATCACGGATGGTAATTTGATTTAATTCCTGGAAATCTAAACAGGGACGTAGACCGCCATCTTTTTTCTTCACAAAGAACTCTGCCACCACGGGTGAAGATGAGGGTTTGATATGTCCCTTCTCCAGACTTTCCGCAATGAAATCATTTATGGCTTTTCTCTCAGGGCCAGAAAGATTATACAGTCTGGACTTTGGTAGTTTAGCTCCGGGGGTCAGGTTAATAGGACAGTCATAAGAACGATGAGGCGGCAAATCCTGACACCCCCTCTCAGAAAAAACGTCCTCAAAACCAGACAGAAAAGCAGGTAATATTTCTGTAGAGACAGTAGCAAGGGAACTATCTAAACAGTACTCATGGCAGTAATCTCCCCATTCAATGATCTCCCCGGTTTGCCAATCCACCAACAGCCAAGGAATACCCCAAATAATAGGTGTGGGAAGATTGTCAAAGACATAGCAAGGGATTATTTCACAATGAACTGACCCCACCCTCAGTTTTACAATATGTACCATCTGAGTTAATGTTTTTGTGCAAATGGTTGAGTCGATGGCGAGGATGGGAATAGGCTTAGCTAAAGTACAGCAAGCAAGACCATGAGTTTTCACAAACTCCGCATCCACCATGCTGACTCCAGCTCCACGGTCAACAAACACAGAAATTTTCTCGGTTTTGCTCTCTAGCACCACCTCTGCTGACAGGACAAAGCGGGGACTGCAGGTTGGCGATAAATGCACCGCTTGCTTATCCAACTTCAGACTACCAAGGGTTAATCGAGTCTCCTTTTGCTTAGGAATCGAAGGACAGACCCCAATAAAATGTCCCTTTTTCCCACAAAAAAACAAACATACGCCTTTTTTCTTGCGAATGTCCACGAAATGTATGATGTAGAGGCACCCCCTAACTGCATGGGTTCCTCCACCTCCCCCGGTACTGGTTCACCGCCAGACCGCTCCCCCGGCAGAGGTACATAACCCCGACAAGAAGGCCCCGGAGAAGGTGGTCTCACCCGTCTATCCCGAAGGCATCTATCAAGACGTATGGCCAACAGCATCGCAGTCTCCAAGGACTGAGGGGTTTCATATACAGCCAAGGCATCTCTCAACCTTTCAGTAAGACCCTCACTAAATGGGCTTCTAAGGGCTGAGTCATTCCAAAAAGAAAACACACCTGAAAGAAACCCAAAACACACAATTAAACCCAAGTGTCAGGGTTTTTTTCTCTCTAAATGTGCAAGACCGGTGATAATGTCATGCAAGGTTTGGGAAAGACTAAGTGCAACACGAAGGGATGAGGGCAAGGGAGCCCAGACTCTAGAGAAAGGGGGAGTGGAGACCTTCTAGGTTGATCTGATATCACCCTGTCTCCCTTATCGTCCCTATATTGGTTCCTCACCAATCGCCGCACAGGAACCTAAAACCCTGTATCTCCCTAGAGCTAGGCCCTGGCTAGGGAAGGAGGGGATGAACACTAGTCAGTCCCTACTAACAACTAAAGACAGCAAGGAGAGACAAACAAGGGGGGAAATGACTTTGCTTGTGCCGACTTCAGAGAGATTACACCAAAGATCCTCAAAACACCAATGAGGATGTAAGCAGACAGCAATAGCTCCAAGCCTTCACAGGGAAATATGTGAATATCACCGACTTCTTCCTATAGCAAACAAAGTATTTAAACACCCAGGCAAGGGTGTTAATTAGAGAAGGAAGGGAGGTAGCTGCTGGGTCCTAAAGTAAGACAGATTCTAAGAAAGTGTCAGTAATGCCAACCGAAGAGATCTCCTGTAACCAACTGCAGGACGACTGTCTGTCACATCTGACACACACGTGACAAGCGGTGGGCTGTAGATGAGGGGAGCGGTGGGCTGTAGATGAGGGGAGCGGTGGGCTGTAGATTAGGTGACTTGTGGGCTCTAGATGAGGGGAGCGCGTGGAAAGATTGGCTGTAGATGAGGGGAGTACATGGTGCGGCAGGCTCTAGATAAGGGGGGGCGGTGGGCTCTAGATGAGTACAGCACGTGGAGCGGTGGGCTCTAGATGAGGAGAGCACGTGGAGCGGTGGGCTCTAGATGAGTACAGCACGTGGAGCGGTGGGCTCTAGATGAGGAGAGCACGTGGTGCGGTGGGCTCTAGATGAGGAGAGCACGTGGAGCGGTGGGCTCTAGATGAGGAGAGCACGTGGAGCGGTGGGCTCTAGATGAGGAGAGCACGTGGTGCAGCGAGCTCTAGATGAGGAGAGCACGTGGTGCGGCGGGCTCTAGATGAGGAGAGCACGTGGTGCGGCGGGCTCTAGATGAGGAGAGCACGTGGTGCGGCGGGCTCTAGATGAGGAGAGCACGTGGTGCGGCGGGCTCTAGATGAGGAGAGCACGTGGTGCGGCGGGCTCTAGATGAGGAGAGCACGTGGTGCGGCGGGCTCTAGATGAGGAGAGCACGTGGTGCGGCGGGCTCTAGATGAGGAGAGCACGTGGTGCAGCGAGCTCTAGATGAGGAGAGCACGTGGTGCAGCGAGCTCTAGATGAGGAGAGCACGTGGTGCGGTGGGCTCTAGATGAGGAGAGCACGTGGTGCGGCGGGCTCTAGATGAGGAGAGCACGTGGTGCGGCGGGCTCTAGATGAGGAGAGCACGTGGTGCAGCGAGCTCTAGATGAGGAGAGCACGTGGTGCAGCGAGCTCTAGATGAGGAGAGCACGTGGTGCGGCGGGCTCTAGATGAGGAGAGCACGTGGTGCAGCGAGCTCTAGATGAGGAGAGCACGTGGTGCGGTGGGCTCTAGATGAGGAGAGCACGTGGTGCGGTGGGCTCTAGATGAGGAGAGCACGTGGTGCGACAGGCTCTAGATGAGGAGAGCACGTGGTGCAGGGAGCTCTAGATGAGGAGAGCACGTGGTGCGACAGGCTCTAGATGAGGAGAGCACGTGGTGCAGGGAGCTCTAGATGAGGAGAGCACGTGGTGCGACAGGCTCTAGATGAGGAGAGCACGTAGTGCAGGGAGCTCTAGATGAGGAGAGCACGTGGTGCGACAGGCTCTAGATGAGGAGAGCACGTGGTGCAGCGAGCTCTAGATGAGGAGAGCACGTGGTGCGACAGGCTCTAGATGAGGAGAGCACGTGGTGCAGGGAGCTCTAGATGAGGAGAGCACGTGGTGCGGTGGGCACTAGATGAGGAGAGCACGTGGTGCAGGGAGCTCTAGATGAGGAGAGCACGTGGTGCGGTGGGCTCTAGATGAGGAGAGCACGTGGTGCGGTGGGCTCTAGATGAGGAGAGCACGTGGTGCGGTGGGCTCTAGATGAGGAGAGCACGTGGTGCGGTGGGCTCTAGATGAGGAGAGCACGTGGTGCGGTGGGTTCTAGATGAGAATAGCATGTGGTGCGGTGGGCTCTAGATGAGGAGAGCACGTGGTGCGGTGGGCACTAGATGAGGAGAGCATGTGGTGCGGTGGGCTCTAGATGAGGATAGCATGTGGTGCGGTGGGCTCTAAATGAGGAGAGCACGTGGTGCGGTGGGCTCTAGATGAGGAGAGCTTCCCTGGTGCGCAGCACTGTAGACATGCTGGTGGCTCGGCTTCTGGAAACTTCTTCATCCTTCGAGCTATGGTTAAGGAGATGGGTGTGAAAATCTCTGTCCAACTAGGGGGCTGATCCCAAGAGTGGGAGAATAATAAGACACGTTTGGTTGGTTGTTGGTGTGTCTTGTGAAGGGCTAGGATGTGTTGCCGCGGCCAGGTCCTGCTGCCATGTATGGAGATTGGAGATCAGTTGCCATGTGGGATTGTGAGGTCTTCCCACCCTGTTGGATTTGAGGAACGAGGCTAAGACCTTTTGCATTTTCCTTGGCGTCAGATTACCGGGTGGCGCCTCTGGATTTGTCCCCTCTGGTGCGGCCACATTGTAGACTCTGAGGAGCCATATCTACGTTTTGGTGGAACATTGTCCCAGTCCTAATAAAGGTTTTTGGATTGTTCACCGGCCAGCTGTCCCTGCCTGCCAGGAAGTAGCAATCCTAAAAGTCAATATCGCCCCTTTAACGAGCCTTATCACATGACTTTGGATAAAAGCCAGAACCATAATCTCAATGTGCGGATACTGTTTTTCGGGGTATTTCCCCTCGACAGTTCAAAGTGTGAGATATGGTTTAGCCTGGTGAGAGGTGTCAGACCGGTATCCAAGGGGTAATGTTTCTCCTTGCGGAGAGTGACAAGTTAAGCATGTCAAGGTGAGGAGACTTTTAAGCTGCAATGCTCCTGTGTTTCGGGGCAGTATCACGAAACACAGGGTCTCCAAATTGAGATTATGGTTTTGGCTTTTATCCTAAGTCATGTGACAAGGCTTGTTAAAGGGTCGATATTGACTTTTAGGATTGCTACTTCCTATAGGTTGCACTAGAGTTCTAGTCATCTTCCTCTCTAAAGAGACAATTTGCATATTTCCCAGAGGAGCATTGCGGCTTAAAAGTCTCCTCACCTTGACATGTCACTCTTGGCGGTTGTGCACAGAGCAGTGGTCATGAACGGCGGAGCTCCTCTCGGCTCCCTTATCTCCAGGCTCAGGGGCACTCCACCCTCTGGACTGTCTCAGTAACTCGGACCCTGGGCCTCTCATGTTATTGCCCGGGGCGGAGGAAGGGGTGACACGTGACTGCAGCTCGCAGGATAGGCACTCACCTTCAGGATCTCATCCCCGATGATGATGATGCCAGCGGTGACAGCCCCATTGTCAGGCGATGTGCCCTCCGCTGAGATCGAGGGCCGGCAGAAGTTGCTAGAGGACATGATAAGATGAGCCTGCACCCGACCCAACCGGTAGACCTCTCTGCTGAGCCGCAGACCCCCGCAGCCCCACATAAGCCACCGATTAACTCACCACAATGGGCCCCTGGAAAGAGAGACAAGAGCTAAAGAACAAAGGTCCCGAGGCGGGGAAGGGCGGAGGTAACCCCTTCATCACCAGCTACAAGTATATACCGTACAGGGGAAAATAATGTAAAAATGTGCAGGTGAAGTACACAGGGGCGGTATACAATCAGTGTACAGCGTACAGGGGCGGTATACAATCAGTGTACAGCGTACAGGGGCGGTATACAATCAGTGTACAGCGTACAGGGGCGGTATACAATCAGTATATAGTGTACAGGGCGGTATACAGTCAGTATACAGCGTACAGGGGTGGTATACAATCAGTGTACAGCGTACAGGGGTGGTATACAGTCAGTATATAGTGTACAGGGCGGTATACAGTCAGTATACAGCGTACAGGGGTGGTATACAATCAGTGTACAGCGTACAGGGGTGGTATACAGTCAGTATATAGTGTACAGGGCGGTATACAGTCAGTATACAGCGTACAGGGGTGGTATACAATCAGTGTACAGCGTACAGGGGCGGTATACAATCAGTGTACAGCGTACAGGGGCGGTATACAATCAGTGTACAGCGTACAGGGGCGGTATACAGTCAGTATATAGTGTATAGAGCAGTATACAGTCAGTATATAGTGTATAGAGCAGTATACAGTCAGTATATAGTGTACAGGGCGGTATACAGTCAGTATATAGTGTATAGAGCAGTATACAGTCAGTATATAGTGTATAGGGCAGTATACAGTCAGTATATAGTGTACAGGGCAGTATACAGTCAGTATATAGTGTATAGAGCAGTATACAGTCAGTATATAGTGTATAGAGCAGTATACAGTCAGTATATAGTGTACAGGGCGGTATACAGTCAGTATATAGTGTATAGAGCAGTATACAGTCAGTATATAGTGTATAGGGCAGTATACAGTCAGTATATAGTGTACAGGGGCGGTAGACAGTCAGTATATAGTGTATAGAGCAGTATACAGTCAGTATATAGTGTATAGAGCAGTATACAGTCAGTATATAGTGTACAGGGCGGTATACAGTCAGTATATAGTGTACAGGGCGGTATACAGTCAGTATACAGCGTACAGGGGTGGTATACAATCAGTGTACAGCGTACAGGGGCGGTATACAATCAGTGTACAGCGTACAGGGGCGGTATACAATCAGTGTACAGCGTACAGGGGCGGTATACAGTCAGTATATAGTGTATAGAGCAGTATACAGTCAGTATATAGTGTATAGAGCAGTATACAGTCAGTATATAGTGTACAGGGCGGTATACAGTCAGTATATAGTGTATAGAGCAGTATACAGTCAGTATATAGTGTATAGGGCAGTATACAGTCAGTATATAGTGTACAGGGCAGTATACAGTCAGTATATAGTGTATAGAGCAGTATACAGTCAGTATATAGTGTATAGAGCAGTATACAGTCAGTATATAGTGTACAGGGCGGTATACAGTCAGTATATAGTGTATAGAGCAGTATACAGTCAGTATATAGTGTATAGGGCAGTATACAGTCAGTATATAGTGTACAGGGGCGGTAGACAGTCAGTATATAGTGTATAGAGCAGTATACAGTCAGTATATAGTGTATAGAGCAGTATACAGTCAGTATATAGTGTACAGGGCGGTATACAGTCAGTATATAGTGTATAGAGCAGTATACAGTCAGTATATAGTGTATAGGGCAGTATACAGTCAGTATATAGTGTACAGGGCAGTATACAGTCAGTATATAGTGTATAGAGCAGTATACAGTCAGTATATAGTGTATAGGGCAGTATACAGTCAGTATATAGTGTACAGGGCAGTATACAATCAGTGTACAGCGTACAGGGGTGGTATACAGTCAGTATATAGTGTACAGGGCAGTATACAGTCAGTATATAGTGTATAGAGCAGTATACAGTCAGTATATAGTGTATACAGTCAGTATATAGTGTATAGAGCAGTATACAGTCAGTATATAGTGTATAGAGCAGTATACAGTCAGTATATAGTGTACAGGGCGGTATACAGTCAGTATATAGTGTATAGAGCAGTATACAGTCAGTATATAGTGTATAGGGCAGTATACAGTCAGTATATAGTGTACAGGGCAGTATACAGTCAGTATATAGTGTATAGAGCAGTATACAGTCAGTATATAGTGTATAGGGCAGTATACAGTCAGTATATAGTGTACAGGGCAGTATACAATCAGTGTACAGCGTACAGGGGTGGTATACAGTCAGTATATAGTGTACAGGGCAGTATACAGTCAGTATATAGTGCATTGAGCAGTATACAGTCAGTATATAGTGTATAGAGCAGTATACAGTCAGTATATAGTGTATTGAGCAGTATACAGTCAGTATATAGTGTACAGGGCGGTATACAGTCAGTATATAGTGTATTGAGCAGTATACAGTCAGTATATAGTGTACAGGGCAGTATACAGTCAGTATATAGTGTATAGAGCAGTATACAGTCAGTATATAGTGCATTGAGCAGCATACAGTCAGTATATAGTGTACAGGGCAGTATACAGTCAGTATATAGTGTATAGAGCAGTATACAGTCAGTATATAGTGTATTGAGCAGTATACAGTCAGTATATAGTGTACAGGGCGGTATACAGTCAGTATATAGTGTATTGAGCAGTATACAGTCAGTATATAGTGTACAGGGCAGTATACAGTCAGTATATAGTGTACAGGGCAGTATACAGTCAGTATATAGTGTATAGAGCAGTATACAGTCAGTATATAGTGCATTGAGCAGTATACAGTCAGTATATAGTGTACAGGGCAGTATACAGTCAGTATATAGTGTACAGGGCAGTATACAGTCAGTATATAGTGTATAGAGCAGTATACAGTCAGTATATAGTGTATTGAGCAGTATACAGTCAGTATATAGTGTACAGGGCGGTATACAGTCAGTATATAGTGTACAGGGCGGTATACAGTCAGTATATAGTGTACAGGGCAGTATACAGTCAGTATAGTGTACAGAGCAGTATACAGTCAGTATATAGTGTACAGGGCAGTATACAGTCAGTATATAGTGTATAGAGCAGTATACAGTCAGTATATAGTGTACAGAGCAGTATACAGTCAGTATATAGTGTACAGGGCAGTATACAGTCAGTATATAGTGTACACGGCAGTATACAGTCAGTATATAGTGTATAGGGCTGGTATACAGTCAGTATATAGTGTACAGGGCAGTATACAGTCAGTATATAGTGTATAGAGCAGTATACAGTCAGTATATAGTGTATAGGGCAGTATACAGTCAGTATATAGTGTATAGGGCATTATACAGTCAGTATATAGTGTACAGGGCGGTATACAGTCAGTATATAGTGTATAGGGCTGGTATACAGTCAGTATATAGTGTACAGGGCAGTATACAGTCAGTATATAGTGTACAGGGCGGTATACAGTCAGTATATAGTGTACAGCGCTGTATACAGTCAGTATATAGTGTACAGGGCGGTATACAGTCAGTATATAGTGTATAGGGCAGTATACAGTCAGTATATAGTGTATAGAGCAGTATACAGTCAGTATATAGTGTACAGGGCGGTATACAGTCAGTATATAGTGTACAGCGCTGTATACAGTCAGTATATAGTCAGTATATAGTGTATAGGGCAGTATACAGTCAGTATATAGTGTACAGGGCAGTATACAGTCAGTATATAGTGTACAGGAAGGTATACAGTCAGTATATAGTGTACAGGGCAGTATACAGTCAGTATATAGTGTACAGGGCAGTATACAGTCAGTATATAGTGTACAGGGCGGTATACAGTCAGTATATAGTGTATAGGGCGGTATATGGTGTACAGGGCGGTATACAGTCAGTATATAGTGTATAGGGCGGTGTATGGTGTACAGGGCGGTATACAGTCAGTATATAGTGTACAGGGCAGTATACAGTGTACAGGGCGGTATACAGTCAGTATATAGTGTATAGGGCGGTATATGGTGTACAGGGCGGTATATGGTGTACAGGGCGGTATACAGTGTATAGGGCGGTATATGGTGTACATGGCGGTATACAGTCAGTATATAGTGTATAGGGCGGTATATGGTGTACAGGGCGGTATACAGTCAGTATATAGTGTACAGGGCAGTATACAGTGTACAGGGCGGTATACAGTCAGTATATAGTGTACAGGGCAGTATACAGTGTACAGGGCGGTATACAGTCAGTATATGGTGTATAGGGCGGTATATGGTGTACAGGGCGGTATACAGTCAGTATATAGTGTATAGGGCGGTGTATGGTGCACAGGGCGGTATACAGTCAGTATATAGTGTATAGGGCGGTATATGGTGTACAGGGCGGTATACAGTCAGTATATAGTGTACAGGGCAGTATACAGTGTACAGGGCGGTATACAGTCAGTATAGGGCGGTATATGGTGTACAGGGCGGTATACAGTCAGTATATAGTGTACAGGGCAGTGTACAGGGCAGTATACAGGGCGGTATATAGTGTACAGGGCAGTATACAGTGTACAGGGCAGTATACAGTCAGTATATAGTGTATAGGGCGGTATATGGTGTACAGGGCGGTATACAGTCAGTATATAGTGTATAGGGCGGTGTATGGTGCACAGGGCGGTATACAGTCAGTATATAGTGTATAGGGCGGTATATGGTGTACAGGGCGGTATACAGTCAGTATATAGTGTATAGGGCAGTATACAGTGTACAGGGCGGTATACAGTCAGTATATAGGGCGGTATATGGTGTACAGGGCGGTATACAGTCAGTATATAGTGTATAGGGCGGTGTATGGTGCACAGGGCGGTATACAGTCAGTATATAGTGTATAGGGCGGTATATGGTGTACAGGGCGGTATACAGTCAGTATATAGTGTACAGGGCAGTATACAGTGTACAGGGCGGTATACAGTCAGTATATAGTGTACAGGGCAGTATACAGTGTACAGGGCGGTATACAGTCAGTATATAGGGCGGTATATGGTGTACAGGGCGGTATACAGTCAGTATATAGTGTATAGGGCGGTGTATGGTGCACAGGGCGGTATACAGTCAGTATATAGTGTATAGGGCAGTATACAGTGTACAGGGCGGTATACAGTCAGTATACAGTCAGTATATAGTGTACAGGGCGGTATACAGTCAGTATATAGTGTATAGGGCGGTGTATGGTGCACAGGGCGGTATACAGTCAGTATATAGTGTATAGGGCGGTATATGGTGTACAGGGCAGTATACAGTCAGTATATAGTGTACAGGGCAGTATACAGTGTACAGGGTGGTATACAGTCAGTATATAGTGTATAGGGCGGTGTATGGTGCACAGGGCGGTATACAGTCAGTATATAGTGTACAGGGCAGTATACAGGGCGGTATACAGTCAGTATATAGTGTATAGGGCGGTATATGGTGTACAGGGCGGTATACAGTCAGTATATAGTGTACAGGGCAGTATACAGTGTACAGGGCGGTATACAGTCAGTATATAGTGTATAGGGCAGTATACAGTCAGTATATAGTGTACAGGGCGGTATACAGTCAGTATATAGTGTATAGGGCAGTATACAGTCAGTATATAGTGTACAGGGCGGTATACAGTCAGTATATAGTGTATAGGGCAGTATACAGTCAGTATATAGTGTATTGAGCAGTATACAGTCAGTATATAGTGTACAGGGCAGTATACAGTCAGTATATAGTGTATAGGGCGGTATACAGTCAGTATATAGTGTACAGGGCAGTATACAGGGCGGTATACAGTCAGTATATAGTGTATAGGGCGGTATATGGTGTACAGGGCGGTATACAGTCAGTATATAGTGTATAGGGCAGTATACAGGGCGGTATACAGTCAGTATATAGTGTATAGGGCGGTGTATGGTGCACAGGGCGGTATACAGGAAGTTTGACGTGGGCACCGCTCCGTATACTGCACGTTTTCCTCACCTATTTCCGGGAAGCTTTGGAGCAGATGATGCTTCCCGTTGTCACACAGGCCACGCCCCCATAGTTAACTGATTGGTTCAGTTGACTGTCACTCAGTATAAGCCCCGCCTCAGATTTCCACTGTGTTAATTTAAATGATCCCCGGGAAAAGGCTGCGCTCGTGGAAGGTTCCGGCTTCTGCTACTTATATTACACCCGCAAAAGCGAACATCGCACCAAAGTGAATGTGTGGTCTGCAGTGCTGGAGAGGTTGTGGGGTGCTGTCGGAGAGGTTGTGGAGTTCTGTGCTGGAGAGCTGCTGGTGTGGTTGTGGGGAGCTGTGCTGGAGAGGTTGTGGGGTGCTGCAGAGGTCATTGGGTGCTGTGCTGGAGAGGTTGTGGGGTGCTGTGCTGGAGAGCTGCTGCTGTGGTTGTGGGGTGCTGTACTGGTGAGATTTTGGGGAGCTGTGCTGGAGAGGTTGTGGGGTGCTGTGCTGGAGAGCTGCTGCTGTGGTTGTGGGGAGCTGTGCTGGAGAGGTTGTGGGGTGCTGTGCTGGAGAGCTGCTGCTGTGGTTGTGGGGTGCTGTACTGGTGAGATTTTGGGGAGCTGTGCTGGAGAGGTTTTGGGGTTCTGTGCTGGTGGGGTGGTGTTGTGGGAAGCTGTGCTGGAGAGGTTGTGGGGTGTGGTCGTGGGTAATTGTGCTGGAGAGGTTGTGGGGTGCTGTGCTTGGGAGGTCGTGGGTTGCTGTTCTGGGGTGCTGTGCTGGAGAGGTTGTGGGACTCTGTGCTGGAGAGGTTGTGGGGTGCTGTCGTGGGAAGCTGTGCTGGAGAGGTTGTGGGGTGCTGTCGTGGGAAGCTGTGCTGGAGAGGTTGTGGGGTGCTGTCGTGGGGAGCTGTGCTGGAGAGGTCGTGGGGAGCTGTGCTGGAGAGGTCATGGGGAGCTGTGCTGGAGAGCTACTGGTGATGTTGTAGGGTGTTGTGCTGGAGAGGTTGTGGGGTGCTGAGGTTGTGGGGTTCTGTGCTGGAGAGCTGCCGATGTGGTTGTGGGGTGCTGTACCGGTGAGATTTTGGGGAGCTGTGCTGGAGAGGTCGTAGGGTGCTGTGCTGGAGAGCTGCTGGTGTTGTTGTAGGGTGTTGTGCTGGAGAGGTTGTGGGGTGCTGTCCTGGTGGGGTTGTGGGACATACCTGCCACGTTTTGAATAACAGAAAGAGGAACTGATCATGCGGTGTGCTTGGCGCGCCTTGGCAAAATTTTGGCCACAAACCAATCCACACCCACTTACCTTTTTTTTCTGTCCTGGCAGGAGGAGTTGTCAGAGGGACGCTGGTAATGAGGAGCATTCAGCAGACTCCATAGACTGCAGGTTGTAGAACCGAATCCAGGACTGTCCTCTGTATCTGGGACAGTTGGGACTAGAGATGAGCGGATGGATTCCTGGCTCTCTGGTCAGTGGTCCCTGGTGGCTGGAGGGGGCCGCAAATCTCTTACCCTCCGGTGTCCCCGGCGGCTTCTGATCCCCCCCGGGCTGGAGCGACGTCATCTGTGCGTCCGGCTCATCTCTAGTTGTGGATTATTTTTTTGTTCCTTCATTCAGTCAGTCGCCAGAACTTTCTCATCTTTATGTAGCCTCTTTATATGACATCTGGCTTTTTAGTGTCTGTAAGACCGTGTTCACACTCTGCAGAAGTTTGCTTTCTGCACCAAACTACACTAACAGTTTTTCCCCCTTTTTTGATGTGTTTTTGGTGCAGATGTGAAGCCGTGTTTTTTTTTTTTAGCACAGAAAATCTTTGATTCTGCACTTAATAAAGTATCTGCAGTTTTTTACATGCGTTTTTTTAGGCTCCACATAGAAGACAAGATTGAAAGAAAAGCACCAAATTCGCACAGTCCAGCAGAGTCCTTGGGCGCACAGCGGGCGCCTTTTTTGTTAAAGTAGTTTTTATAAAGGATTTTTTTACATAAATGGGGTAAAGAAAAAGGGGGGGGGCATATTATCAATACACAGTAATATAGAAAAAGGGGGAGACGGTTTATTAATACACAGTAGTATAGAAAAAGGGGGAGACTTATTATAAATACACAGTAATATAGAAAAAGGGGGAGACTTATTATAAATACACAGTAATATAGAAAAAGGGGGAGACTTATTATAAATACACAGTGATATAGAAAAAGGGGGGAGACGTTTTATAAATACACAGTAATATAGAAAAAGGGGGGGCATATTATCAATACACAGTAATATAGAAAAAGGGGGAGACGGTTTATTAATACACAGTAATATAGAAAAAGGGGGAGACGGTTTATTAATACACAGTAATATAGAAAAAGGGGGATACATATAAATACACAGTAATATAGAAAAAGGGGGAGACGAATTATAAATTCACAGTAATGTAGTGGGGTAAAGCGACTTGCTCGGCTCTCACAGAGGCAGACACAGGACACACGTCTCAGGTTAACTTCCAGTGGGTTTATTCTACAGCGAAAACCACAGTTTTTACAAAATAAACACGTCCTCTCCGGGATAACAGGAAACAAAAACAAAGTATAGCACAGTCCATATGTGAGCGGGTTCTGCCCACTCTCGGTACCTCAAGCCGTTCAGGCAAAGTCCTTCTGTGGAGCTCTCGAGCTTCCACAACACAGTCTGGAGACTTCTTCCTCCAGATTAGACCAGAGGAAAAAAATGGTAACTGAGCATTTAACCTTGCGCAGTTACACCCTGAGGGGAGATAGGGTAAATGACTTCCCACCCGATCTCTATGCCATTCACACAAAACCACTCCCTTCACAATGGTAATTACACCCCCAACACATAACATGCTGGAGAAAAGTTGTAGGTGCAGTTCACACAGGCTAGCAGCCGTAGTGAAACATACCTCCCCTCACATGTAACACCAGTGACCCTGTCACAGTAGAAAAAGGGGGTAAACGTATAATAATTACACAGTAATCTAGAAGTAAACAAGAACAAAGTAAAAGCACAATTTAAAGGGATGAAAGATATAGGTAAAATAAAGGGTTAAGGATGAAAAGTTGGAAGGAAAAATATGGTTTATTAAGGAAAATGTGAAAAGAAAAAATTAAAGGGATAGAAGGGAAATGAAAAAGATTGGGAAGTACTGGATAGGCAAGGGAAAGGAGTTATGATACACAAAAAAAGATACCTTATATATAAAACATTTAAGAGGTAGGAGGGGAAGACAAGGAATGGGAAATGTAAGGAAAGGAATGGGAAAGGAAGAACACCTGTAAGAACAGGTGGAGAGAGAAGCCTAGAAATACTAACTTATAAATAATGCAAAATACTGTTTGTTGAGCTCTAATAGCGGCGCAGTTCTCATGAAATCACATCCACTTTGCTTGGACAGTTAAACACAGCAGAGTTTTTGTGCAAAAAATACGCAGCATTTACGCTACATGGGAACACTGTCTAAATTTCGAAGCAAAGTGGAGGCGATTCCATGAAATCTCCACACCTTGTGGTCTGAAGACTCTGCTGAACTCTGGTTTTGGTGCATTTTTTCTCTATAGGTTTCTTCTGAAAAACGCATGAAGAAAAAAAAAAAAAGCTTTTCCCTTCACCCATGACAGCACACCTGCGAGAGGGATCCGCCCACCAGGGACAGGAAGCCTAAAAATAAAAGGGCGGTACCTCTCCCCCGCATTAGTTGGTGTAACATACCTGGCGGCGTCCTTGCATGGTGGTCCATCTCCCACTGTGCAAGAGCGCGCACTTGATCTCCAGTCCAGAATGTCTCTCTGGCTTCCCTCCATGCTGTCTGTTTGTGTCTGTTTCTGCTGCTTAAGGGCGGCGCCCGATCACTTCCTGCTTTTTGTACCTGCTGTGGGTCACACCCCTTGTGCGTCCTCAGCCTATTGCTGTCTGTCACCTGGTATATAGCTCAGCTGCTCCCATCTATCCCTGCCTGAGCATAGTGTTTCATTCAGTGTGTGCTTGCACTCTGAAGGTGCCAGGTCCCGTTCT
Source organism: Phyllobates terribilis (assembly GCF_046119375.1). Lineage (NCBI taxonomy): Eukaryota > Metazoa > Chordata > Amphibia > Anura > Dendrobatidae > Phyllobates > Phyllobates terribilis. The sequence goes on along the minus strand of NW_027362766.1, from coordinate 8,367,557 downwards.
TTGTCTCCTGTCTTGCGGTATCAGTTCCCGTGTCTGAACTGAGTCCTGTCTATGTCTCCTGCCTTGCGGTATCAGTTCCCGTGTCTGAACTGAGTCCTGTCTATGTCTCCTGCCTTGCGGTATCAGTTCCCGTGTCTGAACTGAGTCCTGTCTGTGTACTCTTGCCTGCTGCCTTTCCTGGAGGCTGTATTTCCAGGCCTGTCTGAACATGCTTCTAGCCTGCTCTGACTCCTTTGTTCACCGCTCCGGCGGTTCTAGCCTGCTCTGACTCCTTTGCTCACCGCTCCGGCGGTTCTAGCCTGCTCTGACTCCTTTGCTCACCGCTCCGGCGGTTCTAGCCTGCTCTGACTCCTTTGCTCACCGCTCCGGCGGTTCTAGCCTGCTCTGACTCCTTTGCTCGCTGCTCCGGCAGCCTTGCTCCGCTCTGACCCTTTTGCTCGCTGCTCCGGCAGTCTCGCTCCACTCTTGCTCACCGCTCCAGACGGCCTCGTCCTGCTTTACTCTTGCTCACTGCTCCAGCAGTCTCGCTCAGCTTTGATCCTTTGTTCACCGCTCCTGGCGGCCTTGTCCTGCTCTACTCTTGCTCACCGCTCCAGGCGGCCTTGTCCTGCCCTGTTCTCGCTCACCTCTCTGGGCGGCCTCACTCTGCTGTGTTTGTCCGCCACATCTGTGGCTCTGTTCCTGAGTCCCAGTGTGTACTGGGTCCTATCCCGCCAGTGTCCCTACCTGCTAGTGCCTCCCTGTCTGCACTCTAGCTGTGCTTGCCTGTACCCCTCTGCCTGTATTGTTCCTGAGTCCCAGTGTGTACTGGGTCCTATCCCGCCTGTGTTCCTACCTGCTAGTGCCTCCCTGTCTGCACTCTAGCTGTGCTTGCCTGTACCCCCCTGCCTGCTTACCCGCCTGCCTGCATACCAGTCGTGCCTGCCTATACCCACCAGTCTGTGTGCCAGCCTACCAGTCTGTTCCTGTATTCCCCTGTGTGGGTCAACAGCCGTGTCCGGGGTCTGTCCTGGAGTAGCACCTGGTCCCTTTGCTCGGTTCCTCCTTGGTGCACTGGCGTCGTATGCCGTCGTGCGACCCTGGTCGGATCGGGTGAATACCTAGTTACGCCCCTCCAGGCATTCACTCTCCGGCACGGTCCAGTGGAATCACTACAATCACACGCACACGCCGCTCAGCCCGGGCGTGTGCATTACAGCATGCTCAGGCCATGGTTCCCGTTGAGCCCCACGGCCTTCGCTCTTTGAGAAGTTTTTCCAGCGAATACATGCATTAAAATAAAATAAATAAATTTTTTTCCCCCTTTAGCTGAGTTCCAGGCGAATTACGCACCCGTCCAGATGGATCTATCAGCCCTCGTTCCTGCGGATCCGCCACGTTACTATGGGGATCCAAGACAGTGTCGTGCATTTGTGGAGCAATGCATGCTACACTTTAAGGCCTACCCTCTCTATTTTCCTTCCGATTGGGCTAAAGTGGCCTTTATGATTGACTACCTAGCGGGTGATGCCTTGAAATGGGTCACCCCCCTATGGGAAGCATGGGATCCTGTCGTCCTTGACCTGCAGGCCTTCCTGGTGGCCTTTCGTATGGTCTTCGAGGACCCTAACCCTGAAGCCCCTGCTGAAGCTTCACTTCCCAATATCCCGGAGCAGCCCCGACGGGTAATGTGTGTGGGTAGCGCAATAGTCCTCCAGCCCAATGAGACTACTGCCCACCCAGAATCCTCACAGGGTGACTACGCTTTCCGGAATACTTCTCCCAACCTCAAGAGGCAGTCCAGACGTGCTAGACGTAGAGGCAAGCCGTCACGCCAGGGTCTGTCCTCCCTGAGACCTCCTGACCCCAACCTTGAAGTCCCTACTGAAGCTTCATCTCCCTGTATCCCGGAGAAGCCCCAACGGGTAATGTGCGTGGGTAGTGCACCAGTTCTCCTGCCCGAAGAGACTTCTGCCCATCCAGACTCCACACAGGAGAACTTCCTGCACCCGGCATCAGATGCTTCACCCACTTTAACCGGTGTGCATGTCCAAGGATGCTCCAAAGCTGTGGTTACCTCAGAGTCTGTGCACCTCTACTACCTGGCGGAGGACCCCCTGTTGCCTCCTGAATCCTCCGGGATACCACTCGATGACAAATGGAGAGAGACTTCTCTACACCCGGTACTCGATACTTTGTCCGCTTCGTCCTGTGAGCCTGACAATGGGTACCCCAAAGTGGTAGTTACCCCCGAGTCTCTACACCCTTCCGACCAGGCGGAGGACCTCCAGTTGTCTCCTGAACCCTTCGGGGTGCTACCTGGTAGCGAAAGGACAGAGACTCTCCTATACTCTGTACCTGATACCTCGCTCGCTTCGTCCACTGAGTCCAACCTAGTGTACTCCGAAGCAGTGGTTACTCCCGAGTCTCTACACCCCTCCGACCAGGCGGAGGACCTCCAGTTGTCTCCAGAACCCTTCTGGGTGCCACCTGGTGGTGAATGGACAGAGACTCTCCTATATCCTAGATCTGATACCTCGCTTGCTTCGTCCAGTGAGTCCGACCTAGTGTACTCTGAAGCAGAGGTTACCCGTGAGTCTCTACACCCCTCTGACCAGGCGGAGGACCGCCAGTTGTCTCCAGAACCCTTCGGGGTGCCACCTGGTGGTGAATGGACAGAGACTTTCCTATACTCGGTACCCGATACCTCGCCTGCTTCGTCCAGTGAGTCCGACCTAGTGTACTCTGAAGCAGATGTTTCCTCTGAGCCTCTGCACTCTTCTGACCCGGCGGAGGACCTCCAGTTGTTTCCTGAATCCTCCGGGGTACCACCAGATAACAAAGAGTCAGTGACTTTTCCTCATTATGTACCTGATAACCCGTCTATTTCTTCCCGTGAGCTTGACAAGATGTACCTCGAAGGAGAGATTACCCCCAAGTCTCTGTCCCCCTCCAACCCGGTGGAGGACTTCCAGTTGTCTCCTGAACCCTCTGGGGTGCCACCTGAAAATATGTGGAGAGAGACTTCCTTGTGTGCTATTCCTGGTACTCCACCCGTTTCGTCTGTTGCTGAGGATGGCTGGATAGGAGGTAGCATCCTAGCTACCCAGAGGAGACCAGTTTTTCCTGTGGACAGTGGAAGTGATCTCCTTGAAGTGAACGACTGGTCCTCGAATTCCCTGCGGAAGATTCTGGCAGGCCTGAAGAAGAGGGGGCATAAGGGGGGGGGGGGGGTACTGTAACATACCTGGCGGCGTCCTTGCATGGTGGTCCATCTCCCACTGTGCAAGAGCGCGCACTTGATCTCCAGTCCAGAATGTCTCTCTGGCTTCCCTCCATGCTGTCTGTTTGTGTCTGTTTCTGCTGCTTAAGGGCGGCGCCCGATCACTTCCTGCTTTTTGTACCTGCTGTGGGTCACACCCCTTGTGCGTCCTCAGCCTATTGCTGTCTGTCACCTGGTATATAGCTCAGCTGCTCCCATCTATCCCTGCCTGAGCATAGTGTTTCATTCAGTGTGTGCCTTCACTCTGAAGATGCCAGGTCCCGTTCTGTCTCCTGTCTTGCGGTATCAGTTCCCGTGTCTGAACTGAGTCCTGTCTATGTCTCCTGCCTTGCGGTATCAGTTCCCGTGTCTGAACTGAGTCCTGTCTGTGTACTCTTGCCTGCTGCCTTTCCTGGAGGCTGTATTTCCAGGCCTGTCTGAACATGCTTCTAGCCTGCTCTGACTCCTTTGCTCACCGCTCCGGCGGTTCTAGTCTGCTCTGACTCCTTTGCTCACCGCTCCGGCGGTTCTAGTCTGCTCTGACTCCTTTGCTCACCGCTCCGGCGGTTCTAGTCTGCTCTGACTCCTTTGCTTACCGCTCCGGCGGTTCTAGCCTGCTCTGACTCCTTTGCTCGCTGCTCCGGCAGCCTTGCTCCGCTCTGACCCTTTTGCTCGCTGCTCCGGCAGTCTCGCTCCACTCTTGCTCACCGCTCCAGGCGGCCTCGTCCTGCTTTACTCTTGCTCACTGCTCCAGCAGTCTCGCTCAGCTTTGATCCTTTGTTCACCGCTCCTGGCGGCCTTGTCCTGCTCTACTCTTGCTCACCGCTCCAGACGGCCTTGTCCTGCCCTGTTCTCGCTCACCTCTCTGGGCGGCCTCACTCTGCTATGTTTGTCCGCCACATCTGTGGCTCTGTTCCTGAGTCCCAGTGTGTACTGGGTCCTATCCCGCCAGTGTCCCTACCTGCTAGTGCCTCCCTGTCTGCACTCTAGCTGTGCTTGCCTGTACCCCTCTGCCTGTATTGTTCCTGAGTCCCAGTGTGTACTGGGTCCTATCCCGCCTGTGTTCCTACCTGCTAGTGCCTCCCTGTCTGCACTCTAGCTGTGCTTGCCTGTACCCCCCTGCCTGCTTACCCGCCTGCCTGCATACCAGTCGTGCCTGCCTATACCCACCAATCTGTGTGCCAGCCTACCAGTCTGTTCCTGTATTCCCCTGTGTGGGTCAACAGCCGTGTCCGGGGTCTGTCCTGGAGTAGCACCTGGTCCCTTTGCTCGGTTCCTCCTTGGTGCACTGGCGTCGTATGCCGTCGTGCGACCCTGGTCGGATCGGGTGAATACCTAGTTAAGCCCCTCCAGGCATTCACTCTCCGGCACGGTCCAGTGGAATCACTACAATCACACGCCGCTCAGCCCGGGCGTGTGCATAACAGTTGGTTTCCTGTCCTTGAGGGGAACCTTGTATGAAATAGGGCGGGCGAAGAAAAAAGGAAGAATCCATGTTTACCCAGGTCTGTCCTGGTGTGCCGCAGCACTGACTGGGCACCGGCCTTCAGGTGCTGGAAGCGCCATCCACGAGTCTCCTGGGGACTCCGTGTACGAGTGGGCGGTAAAGACAGTCCTGGGCTGTCTGCAGACAGCTGCGCTGCCCTCCCCACACCGGCTATCAGTGAGGAGTACGGCCTGAAGTCACTGGCGCAAGGCATGCTGGGAGTGGGTGTGTGAGTGAAGTCAGGGGGTGCGCCAGAAACAAGATGGCGGCACCCTTCGCGCCGCCGGCCGGGATATTGGACAATGCCCGGTCGGCCTTTGCACGAAAGGCAAGAGTTAAACTGGAAGGGGGCGGACCAAAAGAGGACACTGGCACCCAGGTAAGTATGGGTTAAACACTGATTGTGCTGCTCATGCTCCAGCCCAGTGTCTGGTCAGTATGGAGAACCAAGATAGGCAGGAGCAGCAGCAGCTAACGTCACCACCACAACAGCAACGACGACATCAGGGAGGCAGCCAATTCAGTAATAGGAGCAGCAGCCGTCCCAGCCATAGGAGCAAGGTATCAGAAGACTCCTCAGTGTCCAGAAGGGATCCATCCTGTATCCCACCACAGCCTCCAAATCTGGAGGGACCCAGAAAAGCCAGCACCAAAAAGAAGAACAGAGCATGTGTGCCATGTCATAACCCACTAGCAGCAGACTGGCAGAAAGAGCTCTGCTCAGACCGCATCCATAGGACTATTAGCGAGGGTACTCCTGACTTTGCAGCGAGTCTCAGGTCCATAGTGGAGGGTTCCCTAAAAAGTCTACTAAAGAAAAAGAAGAAAACCCTTAAAGCGCAGCTGTCGGCAGGATTGTGCTCCGTAAACCACATACACTGTCAGGTGGGCAACATTACACTGATTAATATGATACCTTGGTTGATGAAATCCATCCTGTGGTTCTTGTGTAATCTTTACTTTCAGTCTGGAGATAATGATATGCTCGTGCTCCGGGGCGGCCTGTGGGGGATGCTCTATCTGGGGCGACCTGTGGGGGGCGCTCTATCTGGTGCTCTGCTTACATATTCATCTGTATGCTCTTATGACACCTCACTGTGCCTTCACTGACCTGCCTCCTATTTTACATAATGCACCTAGCAGTGCGGGGCTAGGTAAAATAGGAGTCAGGTCAGTGAACGATCAGTGAGCTGTCATAAGAGCATACAGATGAATATGTAAGCAGAGCACCAGATAGAGCGCCCCCCGCAGGCCGTCCCGGAGCACCAGATAGAGCGCCCCCCACAGGCCGCCCCGGAGCACGAGTATATCATTATCTCCAAACTGAAAGTAAAGATTACACAAGAACCACAGGACGGATTTCATCAACCAAGGTATTTTAATCAGTGTAATGTCGCCCTCCTGACAGTGTATGTAGTTTAATGAGCGCAATCCTGCTGACAGCTGCTTTTTAAAGGAAATTTCTTCTGACTTTGATTCCTCTGTCAGGGCAGCAATATAATAGTGAGTCTTCATCCTCATCCTCCTCGGACAGTGACAGCGGTAAACTGTAAGTAAATTAATGAAAGCCATTAGATCAACGATGGGAAGGAGGACATAGTGTTCGCAGGGCTAGAGGAAAGGAAGATTCGCACCTTCCCAGTGAATAATAAGATTCAGGCACTCATTGATAGAGGGTGGAAGAAGCCGGAGAAAACGAGTGCCCTGGCCTCGTCCTCAAAAAGGAAATATCCTTTTGATGAGTAGGATTCGGAAACATGGGATAAAGGTCCCTAAAATTGATGGTGCTGTGTTCCGATCATCGAAAAGGTCTACGTTGCCCTTTGAGGATTCAGGGGTTCTTAGGGATCAACTTGATAAAAAAAAAAAAAGCCAAGAGATAGAATTTTAAGATTTTCCGGTGACCCCAGAAAAACTTATTTTCAGAGAAAGAAACTTAATCGAGGATGGTCTTCCAGGAGGGAAGAGGAAGAGGGATTGTAAAAATAAAAGGGAATCAGGATACATGTTTGGAAGTCCCTCCTCCACTTCCAAAAAACCCTCGCGAGGTAGTCGGAAGGCTATCCTGCTTCTTTCAGGCTTGGGAGAACATCTCCTCTAGCAAATGTACTTTAAATATAGCAAGGGAAGGCTTAAGAATACAATTCCATCAGATACCCCAACAGTCATTCATAATAACCCCCCATCAGAAAGTCGCTGGAAGAACAGAAGGCCTTGGAGACAGAAATCCTTAGAATAGTGGAAAAACAAGCCTTATGCGAGAACCCGGACAAATAAAAGGGAAGGGGATTTTACTCCTTTTTGATAAAAAAAAAAAAAAAAACACGGATGGCTCATTCAGGACTAATAACAACCTCAGGAGCCTAAATAGTTGGGAAAAAAAAAAATCACGTTCAAAATGGAATCAGTGAATACGGCTGTGGTGAGGCCAAGGACTGGAAATTCATATTCCCAGTTATGAAGGTCTCAGCAGGAATGCTAGTCTGTCTGACTTCAAAGGACCCCAGGGGAAAGGGTGTATCCCCCACAGCTAGGATATATACCTTTGTAGTGCAAACGCCTATTCCTGACAAGAGTATGGAAGAATAGCTAATTGAATTACCTCTGAAGTCAGGGGAAGCTCCTGTGTTAGATCAATTACCATGCGCACCTTACAATGAGAATATTGCTGGGAAATGGATTATGAAATGTCTGATAGAAGGGAAGAGGAGATTACATGTAAATCGCCTATTTTCTGCCCTGCCCAAGTTACGTATAAATGTGTCCCTCTGTGAGAGAGGGGGAGTCTTCTGTTGAGGGTCACCTGTCGCTACAGAAGGACAGAAAGACAAGGAACCGCCCTGGACCCATGACAGCACCCTTCCTGCTGTGTCCAGAGACCTTTGATGAAAGTGTGGTATATTCACTTTTATTCCTTTTAATTTTGCTGTATCGTATTACTGCTTCCTTACTGTATTTGTCTGACTACTGTATATATATATATATATATCTTGTAACCGCTTGTATATATTGTACCTAGCATCGCTCTTTTGAGTAAATAAATCTATAAAATTTATAAGCTCGCGTCACATTATCCTAAACCCGGAACTCACGGAAGTTGTGAGGAAGGATCAGGGGCACGTGGCTCCGATCGGTTTGTGACAACGGCCATAAAGCTTCTTCATCACAACTGCTACATGGTAGTAGTCAACCTGAAAGATGCCTACTATCGCTTCCAGATTCATCCGGATCATTAAAAATACCTGAGAGTGGCCTTGTATATACACAAGAGGTAGTCAGACATTTTCAGTCTACAGCCCTCCCGTCTGGACTATCAGTAGCGCCAAGAGTGTTCACCAAGCTAGTGGCGGAGACGACGGCCTTCTTGCGCATCAGGAACACAGTCGTCATCCCTTACTTAGACAATTTCCTTATAGTAGGGAAATCTGAAAACGACTGTACGGCACAATTGGAAGAAGTCACAGCCGTCCTAAAACACCTGGGCTGGGAGGCGAACATTCAGAAATCGAAGACTGAAGACCACAAAGGTTCAGACCTTTCTAGGCCTGGTCTTGAACTCAGAGCTGCAGGCCTGTTTTCTACCAGAAGACAAAGTAAACAGGGTCATACATTTAGCCTTGGAAGGAAGAGTCCCCAAAAATGACCTTGAGGAAAGTTATGTCTCTGTTGGGGACCCTGACTTCCAGTTTCACAAGTGGCACCTCCAATGGGAAGTCCTGTCCGAGCAAAAATCATTAAACGGACATTTAGAAGGGAAGGTAGATCTTTCCTTAGATTTCACAAACTCCCTCTTATGGTGGACAACCAGGGCAAACTTAAAGGGGTTGTCCACTACTATGGATAGGGCATCAATGTATGATCGGCTGGGGTCCCGCACGCGGCACCCCTGCCGATCAGCCGTCCTTACCTAACTTGACAGCCAAGCACCGCAGGTAAGGCCTTCCGGCCGCCGGCACTGTTAACAGAAGATCGTGGGGGGTGCCGCCTGCGGGACCCCGGCCGATCACACATTGATGCCCTATCCTACGGATAGGGCATCAATGTCAAAGTAGTGGACAACTTATTTAATATCACGGGTCCAGTGGGCAACACCAGTACACAACATAATAACAACTGACACAAGCAACTCAGGCTGGGGGGCACATCTAAGAGACCATACAATCCAGGGGTCTTGGGAAATCGCAGAGAGAGGAAAATCAAACCTAAGAGAATTGTGGGCAGTGGGGAAGGCCCTAGAAGGCTTTCTTCCTCTCCTCCAGGGTCACCATGTCACACAACCAAGCCCCAGTAGAATACATAAACCACCATGGGGGGAACAAGGTCCCACTCCCTAATGACAGCGGCAAGCGGACTTCTTCAGATAGAGCAACATCTTCAGTCTTACAGCCTTGCACGTAAAAGGAGTAGAAAATACAAAGGCAGACTTTCTAAGCTGCAACAAGGGGAATGGGCCCTGAACCCCAGAGTATTTCAGCCGATAGATCTGTTTGCCGACTAATACAACAGAAAGCTAAAAAAGTTTTGTTCACGAGACCCAACAGAAAGGCCGTATGCAGTGGATGCCCTCCAGGTGCTCTGTAATTTCATTATAGTTTATGCCTTCCCTCCGATAGCGATAATTCCAGCGGTCGTAAAAAAGATCAGGGAGGATCAGGCAAGAATAATTCTAATTGCCTCTTTCTGGCCGAAAAGACCATGGTTTTCCCTACGACTAATGTCACTATTAGATCCTTGGATCTTCCCGGAGAGGCCGGACCTTCTTATGCATATTCCACTCTGAAGTGAAGGGTTTCCATCTTGCAGCGTGGAATTTGAAAGGGCAATATTGAGTAACAAGGGGTTTTCACCAGGCGTAGTTGCTGAAAAGTAGAAAGCCCATAACAACTAAAATTTACGGCAGAACATGGAAGAAATTCTTGGATTTTTTTATGAGAGCCATTAAGTGAAGAACCTCCAGTAGGGCCCATCCTAGAATTCCTGCAGACGTGGTAGGAACCGGGGTTAGCCACTAGGACGCTTAAAGTACAAGTATCGGCCTTGGGGGGGCATTAATTGTAACCTAGCAGCCAATAAGTGGGGTTCCAGGTTCATTAAATACTTCTATCGATCCAGGCCATTTCATGATTCCCCCATGGGATCTAAACCTGGTGCTGAATGCACTAAAGAACAGTTTGAACGCATACAGTAACTATCGGCAAAATTGCTTACCCTCAAAACGGTTATATTAGCAGCTCTAACATCAGCCCGGAGGGTGTGACTTACAGGCCCTTTCGGTAACCTTCCGTATACACAACTATAGGAGGATAGAGTCTTACTAAGACCAGATCCGGCTTATCTCCCTAAAGCGGCATTAAAATTTCATCGTACTCAAGAAATTATCTTGCCCTCCTTTTGTACCAATCCTAAAAACTCAGGGGAGGAAAGATATCATAATCTGGATGTGAGGAGGTCACCATTACAATATATGTCCTTGACTAGTCAGTGGAGGAAGGACCAATCCCTATTTTTTGCCTATCGGGAGTATAAAGAGTCACGGGGTAACAAAAAGTACCATCGCAATATGGCTTAGGGAGGCCATCAGTGTAGCCTACTTGTCTAGTGGTGCTCCGATCCCAGATGGCATAAAGGCTCACTCCACCAGAGCCATCGTGACCTCGTGGGCAGAGAAAGCAGAGGTATCGATAGACCAGATATGTAAGGCCGCTACCTGCTCCACGCCATATACTTTCTTTAAGCACTATAGGCTGGATCTGTCCTCCTCTATTGACTTAACCTTTGGGAGAGGGGTGCGTCAAGCGGTGGTCCTTCCCTAAGGCGTTTCAAATTCTCCATTAGTTTTACAGGTTTGCTGTCATGGGTGAAGGGAAAACACCCTTTTATTTCAGAAGGTTTCCCGTCCTTGGTGGGGCAGATTCCTCTCTAAGGTGTGCTGTCATGGGTTCTGGAAAAACACCCTTTTATTTCAGAAGGTTTCCTGTCCTTGGTGGGGCGGATTCCTCTCTAAGGTGTGCTGTCATGGGTTCTGGAAAAACACCCTTTTATTTCAGAAGGTTTCCTGTCCCTGGTGGGGTGGATTCCTCTCTCAGGTGTGCTGTCATGGGCTCTGGAAAAACACCCTTTTATTTCAGAAGGTTTCCCGTCCTTGGTGGGGCGGATTCCTCTCTAAGGCGTGCTGTCATGGGTTCTGGAAAAACACCCTTCTATTTCAGAACGTTTCCTGTCCCTGGTGGGGCGGATTCCTCTGTCAGGTGTGCTGTCATGGGTTCTGGAAAAAACAGCTACCGGTAAGTAACCTTGGTGTTTTCTGTACTATTAAAAAAAAAAGTTAAAAACTCTGCTTCATATCAGCACCGAAATCGCATCAAATAAGGGGGCAAATGCATAAAAGTAACGCAGCAAACGCGCAATAATCAGAGAAGATTGTTACTGTGTCGCCTGGTATAGACACCTGCAGAAAAAAAAGCAGCAGAGAGAACGCAGCATTTACACTACGTGTGAACACGCCTCAGAATTAGTTTTATTACATTTTTAATGGGTTTAATAGAGAAAAAATATCGATGATGCCATTTATTTTACGTCCTTTACTGATCCATGTAAATAATCTGATTGCTGTTTTGTGCGGGTCGTTACTATTACAGGGACACCAAGTATGTCCTTGTTATTTGCTGATTTGTGATTTTTTAAAAAGCATTAAAAAGGACTTTTTTCATTATCCAGTGTTTTTATCAGATGAAAAAAATCTCAATCTTCCACTAGAATGAAAATACATACATTGTGCACAGCAGTGTATTTGTATCAGTATAATCTGCCTGTAGTCAGATCCTGCAGTACAGGTCAAGTACACAAAAGTCTCCGAGTGATGTCACTAGAGCTTGTGGCTCGGCACATTAAGCGCCTGCCTGTAATGTCAAGGTTGTGGGTTCAAGACCGGGCGAGTCAAAGAAAAAAAACTATTTTTGTAATTTCTTATTATTTTTACTACTTTTATAGGAGTGAAAAAATAGTATACAGGGACCATATAATGAGATCATATCTGGAGATTCTTCCAGAAAGGACAGGTGACCTCTGGTGTCAGGACTGGTCATGAGATCATATCTAGAGATTCTTCTTGAAGGGGCAGGTGACCTCTGCTGTCAGGACTGGTCATGAGATCATATCTGGAGATTCTTCCAGAAAGGACAGGTGACCTCTGGTGTCAGGACTGGTCATGAGATCATATCTAGAGATTCTTCTTGAAGGGGCAGGTGACCTCTGGTGTCAGGACTGGTCATGAGATCATATCTAGAGATTCTTCCAGGACAGGTGACCTCTGGTGTCAGGACTGGTCATGAGATCATATCTAGAGATTCTTCCAGGACAGGTGACCTCTGGTGTCAGGACTGGTCATGAGATCATATCTAGAGATTCTTCTTGAAGGGGCAGGTGACCTCTGGTGTCAGGACTGGTCATGAGATCATATCTAGAGATTCTTCTTGAAGGGGCAGGTGACCTCTGCTGTCAGGACTGGTCATGAGATCATATCTAGAGATTCTTCCAGGACAGGTGACCTCTGCTGTCAGGACTGGTCATGAGATCATATCTAGAGATTCTTCTTGAAGGGGCAGGTGACCTCTGCTGTCAGGACTGGTCATGAGATCATATCTAGAGATTCTTCTTGAAGGGGCAGGTGACCTCTGCTGTCAGGACTGGCCATGTAACCACCCCCTCCCCCCCCCCCATTAATAGGCAGAGTGGTAAAACAAGGCTTTTATTGCAGAGCAGTATATTACAGAGCGACAGTATCACGGACAGAACACGACATACAGACATTACAGGTAAATATAGACAGCATATAAATAGGCGCAGTGTCTGCACTGCAGGAGAAGGTGCTGGTGGCCACAGGATCCTAGAGGGGCAATGGCAGCTATGACTTCTTCATGGGCAATGGTCGTCGGAATAACAGGATATGTGGCTCTGAGGAAGAGAAGAAAGCGACACGTAACACGCAGAGCGCCAGGGGGCAGACGTCACCTGAGCTGCTGTGGACCAGGTCATCCTCGTGCTTAGTCACATGGGGAGAGCAGATATCGCTGCCACGGATGTCCCCGTCCCCATAAAGCTGTAGTCCTTCATACCTCCCAGTCCTAGTAGTGTTTGCTTACCTCCTGCGCTACTACGAAGGTGAATGATGACTACTGTCCAGCCATCACGGATATAAATATATACAGTGGAATGAAAAAAAGTTTACACACCCCCTGAAAATAATCCAAGAAGAACCATTTCAGGAATTTCACCCCCTTTAATGTGGCCCATAATCTGTACAAATCCAGGGAGAACCAAACTGATATTTTCTAGTGGAAAAAATTAAGTAAAATAATGCAGTTGCATAAATCTGCACACCCATACACTAGCACTTTGCTGCGGTCCCCTGTGAATTTCTGGCAGCGTTCAGCCTTTGGGTCGGGATCTATCAGCGCGGCACATCTAGAATTGCCAATCTCCATTGCAGCTGCAATACCGGATTAATTATAACTGGGGAAGTGAGAAAGAGCTGACACTTCAACCTCCATTAGAGTAAGGAGCAGGTAATTACCACAGATTTGCTCTGTGTCAAACACTGATGAAATGCTCAAACATTCAGAGCTAAACTCATCCCACCGTCCCCCTGACCTGAGGATGACGACGAGACACAGATGTGCACAGAAATAGGGATTTCTATCCTTCTGCAAGGATCAGAGCGACAGCGAGGACAACATGGCTCCATCAAGAGGGACACAGATGCGACTCTACAGGAGAGCAGTTTAGTAAACCACAGCCCCATCCAAAAGAACACAGATCTGCTCCATTGAATATCACTGAATCCATGGATACATTTGAGGGGGGTGGAATAGCCAGGTTAGGACCCTCCGGTCACCCGTAACCCATGAATACATTTGGCGAGAGGGGGGAAATAGCCAGGTTGGGACCCTCCGGTCACCTGGACCCCATGGATACGTTTGGGGGTGGGAGAATAGCCAGGTTAGGACCCTCCGGTCACCTGGACCCCATGGATACGTTTGGGGGTGGGAGAATAGCCAGGTTAGGACCCTCCGCTCACCCGTAACCCATGAATACATTTGGCAAGAGGGGGGAAATAGCCAAGTTGGGACCCTCCGGTCACCTGGAACACAGCTATACGTTTGGTGGAGAGGAGGGGGGGGGGGGGGGGGGGGAATAGCCAGGTTAGGACCCTCTGGTCACCTGGAACCCATTTATGCGTTTGGGGGACCCTGGAAGTCCCAACGGCTTTAACTCTCGCCAAGTCAGTGGAAGGGTGAGATACTATTTTTGCACCATCTGGGTATTTGCTGGGACTGTTCTATGTTTATTGTACAGTCATGGCCAAAAGTATTGAGAATGAGACAAATAGTAATTTTTCCAAAGTTTACTGCTTCATTTTTTGTAATGGCAATTTGCATATACTCCTGAATGTCAAAGAGTGATCAGCTTAACAGCAATTACTGTACTTGCAAAGTCAATATTTGCCCAGAAAATGAACTTTAACCCCCAAAACACATTTCAACATCATTGCAGTCCTGCCTTAAAAGGAGCAGCTAACATCGTTTTAGTGATTGATCCATTAACACAGGTGTGGGTGTTGATGAGGACAGGGCTGGCGATCAATCAGTCATGATTAAGAATGACATCACTGGACACTTTAAAAGGAGGCTGGTTCTTGGTATCATTGTTTCTCTTCAGTTAACCATGGTTATCTCTAAAGAAACACGTGCAGCCATCATTGCACTGCACAAAAATGGCCTAACAGGGAAGAGTATCGCAGCTACAAAGATTACACCTCAGTCAACAATCTATCGCCTCATCAAGAACTTCAAGGAGAGAGCTTCCATTGTTGTCAAAAAGGCTCCAGGGCACTCAAGAAAGACCAGCAAGCGCCAGGACCGTATCTTAAAACTGTTTCAGCTGCGGGATCGGACTACCAGCAGTGCCGAGCTTGCTCCGGAATGGCAGCAGGCTGGTGTGAGTGCTTCTGCACGCACTGTGAGGCGGAGACTCTTTGAGCAAGGGCTGGTTTCAAGGAGGGCAGCAAAGAAGCCACTTCTCTCCAGAAAAAACATCAGGGACCGACTGATATTCTGCAAAAGGTACAGGGAGTGGACTGCTGAGGACTGGGGCAAAGTCATTTTCTCTGATGAATCCCCTTTTCGATTGTTTGGGACATCTGGAAAACAGCTTATTCGGAGAAGAGGTGAGCGCTACCACCAGTCTTGTCTCATGCCAACTATAAAGCATCCTGAAACCATTCATGTGTGGGGTTGCTTCTCAGCCAAGGGAATCGGCTCACTCACAGTCTTGCCTAAAAACACAGCCATGAATAAAGAATGGTACCAGAATGTCCTCCAAGAGCAACTTCTCCCAACCGTCCAAGAGCAGTTTGGCGCCCAACAATGCCTTTTCCAGCATGATGAAGTGTGACACCCCAGGGGTCTGGTTGCCACAGTGATAGAGATGTTATGTCTGAGAGCAGGTGGGAGGTCCTTTGGTCAGGGATCCTGTGCATGCCACACCTCCTGCCCAGTCTTGGGAGGGGAAGAACTTCCCCTATATAAACCCGGGGCTGAAGCAGGGTTAGGGGTCAAGGAGAGTAGAGACAGAGAAGCAGCATAGGAAGAAACAGCAGAAGCTCAGTGGGAGCAATACTACTACAAGTCAGGGGCTGGCAGCTGCAGAGCTCGCCCTGACTGAGAAGATTTCTTACCGGACCCGGCGTCCGAGGCTGTGGGGACTAACTCTTACCCAGCAGCAGAAGCCGACCGGCAGGGGAGTTCAGGTCCTCAGGCCCAGAAACCCGAAGGCACGGTCACACGCGTGGGACCAGCACCGCCATCGTGGAGCGGAAGCCATTAGAAGGCCCCGAGTCACCGGCCATACGGGTGAGCACCACACGGTACACTCAGGGACGTGGGCTACTTATATCCGCTTCTAGCAAGGTAGCCAGAAGAGTACAGTCAGTTTGGGAGGCCTACAACTCCGCCTGGCCAGGGGAGATCCCATCTGCTCAAGGACTGACCAGGCCCCGTTCACTAGCAAGTACTCCGGGAGGGTCTATTGTTGTTACCAGTAAAGACCCTGAATTACACCGCACCGTCTCTGAGTGGTTCCTGCTACCCCCATCATCCACATCTGCTCCCTGAGGCCATACCCCTCCCGTTGGGGGTTATACCATCTACGCTGCACCATCCATCCACCGGCCTCAGCGGACTGTCCTGCAGCAGCAGCTCCATAGCTGCATTCAACGGGTGGCGTAGTCGTCCTGCATCTACCGCTGTTACATCGCCGCTCAGTTTGACTCCCTGGGCACGGACCGGGTCACCGCCACGAGACTACAACCCTCAAGAGATCCGGCTCCGGGTAAGCTCCCGCGTGCGCAACGCAGCGCGACACAGGCCCAGGGGCGCGTCAGAAGCACCTTGCCATAAAGCAAAGGTGATAACTAAATGGCTCATGGAACAAAACATAGAGATTTTGGGTCCATGGCCTGGAAACTCCCCAGATCTTAATCCCATTGAGAACTTGTGGTCAATCATCAAGAGACGGGTGGACAAACAAAAACCAACAAATTCTGGCAAAATGCAAGCATTGATTATGCAAGAATGGACTGCTATCAGTCAGGATTTGGTCCAAAAGTTGATTGAGAGCATGCCAAGGAGAATTACAGAGGTCTTGAAGAAGAAGGGGCAACACTGCAAATATTGACTTGCTGCATTAACTCATTCTGTCAATATAACCTATTGGTCCTCATAATATGATTGCAATTATATTTCTGTATGTGATATAAACATCAGACAAACACTAATAAAAACCAGAGGCCAGCAGATCATGGGAAAAGATCATTTTGGTGTCATTCTCAAAACTTTTGGCCATGACTGTATGTTTGGTGGTTTAATAAAGTATTGCCACCCTGTTTTACCCTCAACTTGTGTTGTCTGAGTAGGATTCTTCCAGAGCAGCCCTACCTGCCCCCACATAAGCCATCTTAATTGCTTCTCTGAGCCATCTGGCTTAAGCACTTTTAATCCCTTCCTCGGTCCCTGAAAGGAGACGAAGGAAGCCCTTCCTTTCATCCAAGGTTCTGTGACTGACAAACAGTCTTAGGATCAGAACAAAAATGGTGGCAACACTCTCGTGGGACCTACAGAATTTAGAAACTACCTTGGGGAGATAAGTTGGGTCTGGTTTCAAAATTACCATATCCTCCAAAACCAGGATAAAGGGAGGGGGATCTGGTTAAAAGGCTTGGATGCCACTCACCCTACGCGCCAACGTCAAGGCTACTAACAGGAGGTATTTGCTAATATTATTATTACACCTACTACATATTGGGGTAGGAACTTGGAGATGGGAATACCCCTTTAAAGGCGATTCTGGTAATGACATCACAACCAAATTTAAATCCCAAGGTGATACCCCTGATATAGGGACACTGAGAATTCAGACGTCTGCAGTCACATAGACTGACGGCAGACTCTTCATAAACGTGGGTGTAACGCTACTCAGACAACACAGGGAGAGGGTAAAACAGCGTGGCAATACTTTACTGAACCTCAAATAGGACAATAAAACACATAGAACAGTCCCAGCAAATACCCAAGATGGTACAATATTACACAGTCCTCACCCTTGCTTCTCCACCTGGGATAAATCAGCTGCGACTTCCAGGGCCGACTACCTCAACCAGTAGCCCCCAGCTTCTGGCAGGCCCCCACAGAGAGAAGGTAGCGGTAAGTTAGGAAGCTAGCAGTCCATCGAGGTACAGGACCAGGAGACCCAAGGGTCCCACCCTGGCCTCTCCAAGAGTTTCTGGGACCAGATGACCAATGGTTCCTCCTGGCAACTCCAAACATATCCATGGGGCCAGGTGACTTTGTCGCACTGTGGTCTCCCCAAAATGTATCCATGTCTCTCTGATGGTCATGGAGCAGATCCGAATCTTTCCAGTCAGGGAGGTACCCTTAGACTAGAATCATGTAGAATACAAATCTGTGTCTCTTTGGGTGCCATGCAATCCATCTACTGTCCTGAAGGATGTCTCTCATTCTCCTTGTAAAGTCTTTCTGATGCTCCTTGATTCTCTGTCCCAAGTCTGACTCCTACAGAAACACATGTCCCTTCTGCGTCTCTGGGCTCGGCCCCCTGAATGGCAGAACTGCTCTCACTCTCCTCCCTCAAAGCTCAGTGTGCATTAGTGGAGTTATCTTTCTCAGGTAACCTTATCACCTGGGTTTACATGTGAGACTCCCTGTGGTGAAGGCTCCACCGGATCTTCCTTTCAACAACACTTACACAATGGATCTAGATGATTTTTGAACAATGGTTAGAGGCTCCTGAGATACTAATGAGATTAGTAAAATGCTGGACACTTTACAAGTTACATTAGTGTACATAAACTGACGAGCAAGCAGAACATTAATAAAGCACAGCCAGCAATCTCTAATAAAACACAATAAGGTATTTCTCTTGGATTAACAAATCAAATTGTCTGGTTTATTAAGATTTTACGCTGTGTCGTCACAATGGACAACATCTTTAATGCTCCTAACAAATAAAAACATAAAAATGTCAGCATCATAAAAAACATGCACATCCAGGTACCTGATAGATGAAGTCTCTGGAGTCGTTCTTTTCTTCATCTTGTCCAGACTCCATGATGACTTTTTTCATCCACAGCTCGTCTATGAAGACTTCCATCTTCTCCGGTCTTCTTCAGCTCCTCTCCACACGATGCCCTTAACGACAAGTGTCATTATAATGCTCCTGAATACAAGTATCTGCCCTACACTCAGCCCCTGAAATAATAATTGCCCCTCACTATATTCCCTGCACAAAAGATGAGCCCCACACTGTCTCTCTTATGGTACATGCCCTCCACACTGTCTTCTCCTTACCATACTGGGCCCCCTCTTCACACTGTCCTCACACTGTGTCCCCCCTATAGGGCCCAGTCTCCGTACTGTGCCCCCTTATCACACTCCCCCTCCTTAGCATACTGTTCTCTCCTGGCTGTGACTTTACACTGTCCCCCATGCCACCCCCCACTCAGTCTTTATTCAGTGCCCACTCACACTTTTCTCCCCCCCCCCCTACTGTCTCCTCACACTATTACCCTCAATGGTCTCCTTACAAGTTTCCCCTACCGCCTATTTCCTCTTCTCACACCCCCTCAACTTCCCATACTGTGTCTGCACACATTTTCCTTCTCACTACCAATAATGTGTCTGTGCCCCTCCCCCAAAAAAACAATGACCAAATATGCCTCCGCCCCCCCCCAAAAAAAAACAATGACCAAATATGCCTCCGCCCCCCCCCAAAAAAACAATGACCAAATATGCCTCCGCCCCCCCCCCCAAAAAAACAATGACCAAATATGCCTCCGCCCCCCCCCCCCCCAAAAAAACAATGACCAAATATGCCTCCGCCCCCCCCCCCAAAAAAAACAATGACCAAATATGCCTCCGCCCCCCCCCCCCAAAAAACAATGACCAAATATGCCTCCGCCCCCCCCCAAAAAAACAATGACCAAATATGCCTCCGCCCCCCCCCCAAAAAAAACAATGACCAAATATGCCTCCGCCCCCCCCCAAAGAACAATGACCAAATATGCCTCCGCCCCCCCCCCCCAAAAAAAACAATGACCAAATATGCCTCCGCCCCCCCCCAAAAAAAACAATGACCAAATATGCCTCCGCCCCCCCCAAAAAAACAATGACCAAATATGCCCCCGCCCCCCCCGGACAATGAATAAATAGGTCTCCCCGCCCCCCCTCCACCCCAATGAATAAATATGCCACTTGCACAATTAATGAATAGCCCCTCTGGACAATACTAATTGTGCAGGGGGCATATTTATTCAAATAGCCCCCTGCAGCATGCACAATTAATAAATAGCCCTCTGTACAATAAATACCCCCCCCGGCTGAATCTTCAGTGTCTACAGCTCCATAGCCACAGGAGCACTTACCACCGATGGTCTTGTCTCCTGTGGGCGCCGGCGAGTGACGTCAGCAGCGCGATCACATGACTGAAAGACGCAAGTACAATTGAACACTGGGAGCCGGCAGCTTCTCTGAGCGGGCTGTCAGCTTGACACCCAGCTCAGAGAATTGCCAAATCCCGGTCAGGGGGGCGGCATAATGCTGCCGCCGGGAAAGACACCTCGGACCGCTGCATTAGGCAGCCTGACGGCGCCGCCCTGCCGGCTGCGCCCAGGGCACATGCCCCGCCTGCCCTCCCCAGATACGCCTCGCACACATGGCTGAAGTCTGAACTTTAACCCCCCCTTTACCACCTTGGGTTTAGCAGTTTGTTTTTTTTTCTCCTCTTTCCCAGAGCCATAATTTTTTTTTGTTTTTTTACTTTTCAGTCATTATGGCCGTGTGAGGGCTTGTTTTTGGGGAACAAGTTGTACTTTTGAACGACAATTGGTTTTTACGATATCGTGTACTGGAAAACAGCAAAAAAATTCAAAGTGCGGCGAAATTGCAAAAAAAAAAAAAAAAGTGCAATTCCACAATTGCTTGTTGGCCCGCCGGGAATAGAACAGCTGCGACTTTGGGACTTCCAGGGCCGACTACCTCAACCAGCGGCTCCCCGGTCTTGGTGGACCCCCACAGACAGAAGATAGCGGCAAGCTTAGGAAACTGACAGTTTATCGAGGTACAATGCCAGAAGACCAAAGGGTCCCAACCTGGCCTCTCTAAGAGTTTCCATGGGGCCAGATGACCAGCTGGTTCCAGTCTGGCTTCTCCGAACGTTTCCATGGGTTCCAGGTGACCAGAGGGTCCCACCTGGCAACCGCAAACATATCCGTGGAACCAGGTGACCTCATTGTTCCAACCTGGTTTCCCCAAAAGTATCCACGGGCTCTCTGATGGTCAATGGAGCAGATCTGTATCCTTCTGGTCAGGGCCGTACCCTTAGGCTGGAATCCTGTAGATTCCAAATCTGTGTCTCTCTGGATGGAGCCATGCTACCAATCTGCTCTCCTGAAGAGTCACTGATTCTGTGAACTATGATTCTCTAATTATCCTTGCAGCAGGATAGAAATACACACAATCAAGAGTCAACACAAACACAATAGTGTATTTATCTTGGCCTAACAACTCTAGACGTCTGGCTAATTAAGATTAGAAGCTGTGTCGTCACAGGATTCAACCCTGCTATGTGTAACAAAAATGCTCATCTGCTAGGCGGCGCTCATAGCATCCCGGCAATGACAACCGCAGGGATCTCATGAATACCCCAGGTTCTCATGCCAACCCATCGACGACCCGCGTTCATGTGACACGGGTGCAGATGGGCAGGATTAGTGACAAACTCTGACATAGGAATTTAACATGTTAACAGCCACAGGTGGATTGCAATTCCACCGCAGGCTGTTAGGAGCACGTCAGCAGTCATGTGCCCGAAAACATGCGGGCTCAATGCCAGAGCCCGCATGGAGTGCAGGAATACGACCATGGACATGCTAGAATGTCAAAGGTGGTAAAGGGGTTAAGGGTGCTGCCGGAAAAACCCTGCTCTAGTCCTTTCTGAAGGAACTCTAAGATAGTATTAAGCAGTACCTTCCTGTCCAGGATAGCCCCTATAGAGGACAGGGATTATTTTTCCCAGGTCCAAACGTATATTCTTGTGGTAACCAATTTTCTGACCACCCTGAAACGAAATTACAGGAAAAACCTTTACCTCCTAGCATCGACCTTTCAAGTTCCAGGCTGTTAAATGTAGCCAGGTCACTGGGGTATGATGCACCTGCCCTTGAGAGAAGGTCCGGATCTTCTGGAAGAACGGAGGGGTCTGTGATTGACATTGTCCTTAGCCAAAAATACAAGGTCTCTTTGGCCAGAAGGGTGTTAGAATAATCCTTGCCTCACTAGTGATTAATGAGGCTACTGTGACCAGTTTGTCCCTCACATGGTGATCCTGCAGGAGGAGCAGAAGTTATAGTGCCTACTCTGTGAAGAGTTCCCACATATTTGAGGAGGCAAGCTTCTCTTCATCTGACCATGTACCGTGGTCCAGATGAGCCCCCCCCATCCCTCTGGGACTGGCATCCCTAGTGGCCACGCTGAGAATAGGATCATTTCCAAAGGGAGTACCGCCGACATCAGCGGTCGCGTGACCTGTCACATGCCTAAATGACGTCATGGAAGGTCCTTTTACACCACCGCGATCCGCACAAGACACTGGACGCACCGGAGAGAAAACTGGATCAGAAAGGGAATATAATGTGTTGGTTTTTTTTTACCATTTTTATTCTTTTAACTATTACTTGGTCACACTATATATGCCGGTTGCATGGATTTATATAGTGTGAAGTTGTCAAGCACTTTCCAAGTGATGCTAAAAGCACTTGATAACCCGCATGCAGAAATGCTTGACAAACGCTTCTACCTGGCGGGAAAAACGCATGTAAAATCCGCATGCGTTTTTCCTGCCAGGGAGAAGCGGAAAAAAATCTGCAGCATTTCTGCATGGTGGGCACATAGCCTTACCTTAGAAGACAACACCCTTGAAGATCGGAGTCTATTAAGAGAGCTCGGAAGATCTGTGCTTTCAATGGCTCTAGCTGACTTCCTTCACCTGCCTCCGACAATGACTAATTCAGCTGCCTACTATCAGAAAGGCATCCAGATATGGAATAAATCCATTTGTCCCTTAGGCAGAGGTGGGCTGTAACTGCTGATACTTTAGCAATAGCCCCTCGGATTTATACGAGACCAGAAAGAAAGTTGAAGAAGTGGAGCCTCTTTTCTCCGGTCTTCTCCATTCTTTATCAATAAGGTCCTGAACTCGGTCATTAATGGGGAAGCTCTTACATTTTTCTCTGTTCAAAGCCCCCGAACATTATGTCCTGAACAGATTTTCCTGTTTTTGTCCACCAATCCCATTGTTGATCTCATCACCTCCACTAAATCATTCATTTCTTTAGCGGGTAAACAATGTTGACTCCTGGTATCACACTCCGATGAGGAGGAACTCGGTGAAGACTCCTACTGAAACTCTCCTTGCCGGCTATAGCGGCCCGATCAGAAATTATCTAAATTTAGGCAGTAAAAAATAAACTTTCATTTCTGTCATTGTCTCTTTGCAAAATTCTTGAAAAGCACCTGAAGGGTTAATGGACTACCTGAAAGCAATTTTGAATACGTTGACGGGGGTGCAGTTTTTAAAATGGTATCACTTTTGTGAGTTTCCAATATATGGGACCCCCAAAGTCCCTTCAAAATTGAACAGATCCCCATATAATTAACTTGCAGGTACCATGGTACCCGGGTTGTAGGGGAGTCTCCTCTTCTCCAGACCCGGGTACCATCCGCACATTGAATCACATAATATCCGCATGTATACATATCTCTGTTAATATTTTACCTGTGCAGAATCAAATGCAAAATTTCAAAAGGCATTTCCAAAAAATGCCTCCTATGCTCCTAACCAGATCGGTACCAAAATTCTCAATGGAATCATACCTTAAAGCGCACCTGTCTGCAGGATTGCGCTCAGTAAACCACATACACTGTCAGGTGGGTGCCATTACTCTGAGTAAAATGATACCTTTGTTGATGAAATCCATCCTGCGGTTCTTGTGTCATCTTTATTTTAATTTCTGCCGTAATGATCTGCTTCTGTATTCATGTATGCCCATCGGTGCCTTGTGACTGGTCACTGTGCTTTCAGTCACCTGCCTACTATTTTACATACCGACTGTGTAATTTGTGCATCATATTGAAATTTACATTCCCCAAGATGGCCGCCGCGGCCACCAGCGCATGCGCAGTAGCATTTCAGCAACAGAGAAATGCTACTGCTCAAGCATAGCAAGTTTCTTTTTCCTCTAGCAAAATGGGGTCTGCACGTGGGCAGTAGCTAAGTGCCGCCATGTTGTTGGAGGAAAAAGAAATTTACCTGCAGTAATATGGCCGCCGCCGCCCGCGCTTGTGCAATAGCATTTGTCGATTGCCGAGATGCTACTGCACATGCACGGCGCCATATTGCTGCAGGCAAAATGGCGCAAGCGCAGTAGTATCTCTCGGCATGCACTGGCAGCCATCTTGAGGAATGTAAATTTCAATATGATGCACAAATTACACAGTCAGTATGTAAAATAGTAGGCAGGTGACTGAAAGCACAGTGACCAGTCACAAGGCACCGATGGGCATACATGAATACAGAAGCAGATCATTACGGCAGAAATGAAAATAAAGATTACACAAGAACCGCAGGATGGATTTCATCAACAAAGGTATCATTTTACTCAGAGTAACGGCGCCCACCCGACAGTGTATGTGGTTTACTAAGCGCAATCCTGCTGACAGGTGCGCTTTAAAGAAAAACAAAACAAGGGTTTTTACATTCAGCAACGACAGTAAAGTCTATGAAGTGACGGAAGATGGCACAGGATTGGCGATGGGTGACATTACTGGTGATGTGACCTGTGAGCATGGTCGGCACTGCCAGCTCATGGACCCTCCAGAGATTATCCTAATGAAGAGTAGAAGTGACCCTTCTTCAGCTTCTGCTCCATCACCGTCATTTGTGTATCCAGGAGAACCAGAAATTATAGAAGTAACCAAAACTCAGATACAACTCAGGTGGAGCCGAACCCCATAAGAGCCGGACATACTGACACAAGGACACGGCCATTGCTAGACTTCCTGGATTACTGCCTGCGCACACCTGGACGCTCAGCCACCAGGCAACCATAAGGTAATTTGGCCACTGCTCGTGCCCATCCGATGGAAGAGGCCCACCGCGGCACTTCCAGATCCCCAGCCCTGCCAGGAAACCAACTGATTCAGATCTGAGAAGGATCTTCTGCCGCCGTCCTAACAAGGTTCCCGTGTCAAGGACAGGAAGACACCTGATACGGGGAGAGGTGCCGCTTATTTATCCGGAAGGTTTCCTGTCCTTGAAGGACGAAGCCCCTCTCTCTCGTGGTGCTGTCGTGGGTGACAGAAAAACCAGGAGTAGAAGCACATAATGAAGCCGACCATGAGATTACGGCCCTGATCTGGAAGACAGATCCAGGAGTAATAATCCAGTGAGATCTCGGAGAACGAAGTCACTCACGTATCCCAGGAAAGCCATGACTCTGCTGCACAAATGGCTGCCAGCAGTGGTGGTTTAGGACAAGCGCTCCTCTAAAGAAGCCTCCGATACTGAGCAAAGAATGGACCCGACGCACGTGCAACCAAGATCCTGCGGGATAACAACAGCCTGTACGAGTGGGGCTATCCGGGGTGAAGATCTGAGGTTGTGCTTGTAATACTCACCTAGGAAGGTTAATGTAACTCTTGATTCCTTACGTCGATGGTCTTACAGCAATTCCAGGTAGATGGCGACAATGCAATGTCCCCAATCCACAAGATCCCATCCTGGGGCCGGTAGGTCCACTGCCCCCGCAGCAGGCGATACTCACGGTCTCCCAACTTTATGGCCCATAGCTTTTGTATCTCCTGTCAGTATAGTCTGCAGTCACCTCCTATGCTCCTCCAGACGACTGTAACACGTGTATCCAGCTCCAACCCCTCCATTTCTCGTCAGTGTCCTAAATATCCTAAGTCGCCCCCCAGAATTAAGCCAAGCCTTAGGGAGAAGACCCCCCTAAAGCTGTGAATTGGTGGAGGTATGAGATATACCAAGTACTCCACTACAAATATGAGGGTAATCTGCAGAGAAGGAAAGCAAAACATTGCTGGCAGGGAATAAAGCGGGCAAAGTATTAACGAGTAATATCAGAGCTGGACTAACAAGAGCGAACCTCTGATAGGACCAGCAGCGTAATAATATATAACCCTATAGATCGGGTAAGACAGTCGCAGACTATCGCACCTGAGGACAGATCATCTTACAGCGATGTGATCAGCGTCACCCCAGAGAATAAAGCTATGACTCAGGCGGAAACACAAGCAGCCAGCCCGAGCCCCGGCAGGATAACCCCGTAATCAGTGTCCACAGCGCTATTAGTAAGACTAGAGAAGAAGTGATTGCCCCCGAGCCCCCCCACCGCCAGTGTCTACCATCTAAACCCCTGTATTACAGTATGTTTATTATGTGTCAGCCATCTTCTGACTAGTGGATGGGCACTGATGCCCCCACATTGCTCGGCCCCCTTATGTTAGCACACCCCTGAGGCTAATGAGAGCCGGCTCATCGCTAGCACCATACACACCTTGCAGATGTGCGCGGCCTCTGTCCCTCACCACATGGAGCCTCTGAAGCCCGGTGTAGGGGTGCCGGCTTCAGAGACAGCGCATGTCTCCTGCCCTTCTCCTCCTGGCAGCTGGATATCACCTTCACGTTAGACCCCGAGCGCCAGCCGCCCACCAAGTCAGGATCTGCCCAGAAGCCGACATGCAGCTGCCAGAAGGAGAAGGGCAGACGCGCCCACCAAGTCAGGGACGGCCCAGAAGCCGACATGCAGCTGCCAGCAGACGCGCCCACCAAGTCAGGATCTATCCAGAAGACGACGTGCAACTGCCAGGAGGAGAAGGGCAGACGCGCCCACCAAGTCAGGATCTGCCCAGAAGCCGACATGCAGCTGCCAGCAGAAGGGCAGACGCGCCCACCAAGTCAGGATCTATCCAGAAGATGACGTGCAACTGCCAGGAGGAGAAGGGCAGACGCGCCCACCAAGTCAGGATCTGCCCAGAAGACGACGTGCAACTGCCAGGAGGAGAAGAGCAGACGCGCCCACCAAGTCAGGATCTGCCCAGAAGCCGACATGCAGCTGCCAGCAGAAGGGCAGACGCGCCCACCAAGTCAGGATCTATCCAGAAGATGACGTGCAACTGCCAGGAGGAGAAGGGCAGACGCGCCCACCAAGTCAGGATCTGCCCAGAAGACGACGTGCAACTGCCAGGAGGAGAAGGGCAGACGACAGGAGATCAAGGGGCAGCACCGGGAGGAGGGAGGCGTTACAGAAATCTCATGGATGTCAGTAAGAGTGTAATAAGTGATGAAAGGTTCACAAGCTGCAGCCAGCGACCAGGTGGGGATCCGAGCTCCCTCGCACTAAAATACCCCCCGGACACTGGCACTGTGGGCAGGACCACGCGTCCTATCCCCACCTTTCTCTAGACATCTGCTCATTTTACTGCTTCCGAAACATCAGGGATTAAGTGACCCCTATGCAGGAACCGAAGACCCCTCCCCGATACCAGCGGACCACTAGTCTCAGCGCCCCCCCAGCACTCACCGGGCTCGTGGATCATGTAGTGCACCCAGCCCTGGCTCTGCTGCACCCCCAGGTTCCGCCATTCGGTCTCAGACATGAGGTGGCTCCTCGGTACCATCTTGGCAATGTCCTTCGGTAA